>NW_007252779.1:114836-192666 GCF_000164805.1 Carlito syrichta | reverse complement strand
CGCATGCGCTACCACGCCCAGCTGATTTTTTGATTTATTGTAGAGATGAGGTCTCGCTGCCCAGGTGGGTCTCAAACCCGCGGGTTCAGGCAATCCACTCACCTCAGCCTCCCAAAGGCGCGGGATTACGGGCTGAGCCACCGAACCCGGCTGATATTTCTGAAGTCAGAAATTTTAACACACCACAGTTAATAAACACATTTTGAATATATAATTTCTCTTGACAGCAAATTTGAATACTTAAGATTTTTTGGAAGCTAATTGCACTCTCATTTAGTTTAATGAACATTTTCAGTAGCAATATTATGATTCATGTTTCTTTGGAAAGGAACAGCTTGATACTTATGAAGTGTTTAGTTGTTCTGTACAAGACATGTGGCTACTTTGGGAATTTTTTTAGCAATTAGCTCAGTCTTACAAAAAAATCTAATCTTATATTGAAAATTTGTTAGTAATACTCGGAATAATAAAACTGTTTTATTAACACCATTGCTATCCTAGAGAAAATGTTACTTGTATCAACCCTGATTCATTTTCTTTACTAACAAGATTTCCTCTGGAGATAATCATTAACTAGCCATATGACTGTTTAATTAGGAAAGAGAGGAGTGAGAACTCTTTAGATGATTGTTTTGTCACTTTGTTTTTAGAATTTTAAAAGTATTATTGGGAAAATATCTGATTTTATATAAGTAAATTATCATTACTATTAAAGTTTTAGGAGTTATTTCTTAATTTTTTTAAGTTTGTTCCCAACTGGGTAACAGAAATATAAAGTGTCATCACTTTATTATTAATCAAGGATATTGGCAAGTATGGTTTTTACCTATATCTAAATTTGCATGATCAAAATTAGATATTCCTACACTGTTCTGACACATTTGAATTTTTGCACATCTTTTCCCACTAGGAAAAACTGACCTAGTAAGTTACCAGTATAAAGTCCCGTGTTCTCCACATAGTGCAAAACTGTGAACTGAACTTCATGTCTTTTCATTACTGAGTTCACTGAATTGGAAACCTAGTGTTACAGGAGTTTTGAACTCCACTGTCAGTTTAAACCAGCAACCTCTGGTTCTTGTCCCATGACCAAGATTAAAGAATGCAGACACCAAAAGGCTGAGTGAAAGAAGGAGTTTATTAAGCAACAAAACTCTCCAGAGAAGAGAGGATGCCCGAAATGAGTTACTGGAGCTAGGAGCTTGTTTGTGGTTTTATATTGCCTTTTGTGGGAGCATTTCTCTCATTTACATCTCATCTGACCCTTACTTCCTGAGATTCAATTTTTATTGCACATGAGGGTCCTTTACCAAGGTTACCCCATCTTGAATATTACCCATAAGTACCACAGAAAAGCCCATGGGGGGGGGAGTGTGTGTGTAAAACTGCAATGCAAATATTATGTTAATGATATTATAATAAGACAAGATCAAGTTGGGATATTTAGTTAAGCCACTGTGCCTGCATTTAAGCTGTAAAAAAAGTTCCTTTTAGCAGTACATCCTGAGTTGAGAGGGTGTTCTTAATCACATTAACTACATTTTCAGTCAACAATTATATAATGGGGGTGGCGCACAGGGCATTCTTGCAGGTATTAAGTCTCCTTGAGACCTTCCTTCTCTGCCTAACCAGCTTCTAATTATCTTCTCTCTCACTAGGACCATCCATTTTTTTGGTCCCGTTTATAATAACCCATTATATTTGATCATTATAACTCCTTAAGTTTCTATTGGGTATGATATTTTATTTGTTTTTCATGAATTTGAGCATTTTGAGGAATGGCAGTCATGTATTTTACAGAATATTCTTCATTGGTGTTAGTGTTGTATTTTCCAATGGATTTAGAGAAGAGTTATACAGAGATGAGAGATGCAGATTGCCATTCCCCTCATGTCCTACCAAGGGTGCATACTTGAACATGAGTTATCCTTGTGGATGTTAAACCTGGTCACCTGGCTAAGGTAGTGGCTATCAGGTTTATATTACCATAAAGTCACACTTTTACAACAAGCAGCTTTGAAAGAAAGTCAGTCTCTGCAGCCCTATGTTTCTTAAATAGTAATGATTAGCCTCCATCTTTTTGAGGAAGGAATGTCTACATAAATTATTTGTAATTATTTAGCAAAAGAGATCTACCCACTTCCTCTTACTCATGTTTTCTTTTAATCATTTATTTATATCAATATGGAGTCACAGGTATTTACTTTAAACTTTGGTTAATACTCTAATACTATATTATACGCTTTGTTGCTCAAATGTTCCTATCTTGGAACACTGAAAACTCTTTCAGTTAGTGTCTGTGCTTCTTTACATATCTCAATTATTGTGGATTTTTGAGCACTCTTTTACTTTTGTTGCATAAGATGTTCTAAACTCATCTTATATATTCACTGTTCTAGCCCTAGAATCTCCCATTTCTCCAGTAAGTGTTGCTTTTTTAAAATAGAGAATGGGATTTGAAATCAATTCTGATTGCTGGGTGCATTCATTGCTATCAAAATATCTACTTCAAGGTGCTTTCAACTGACAGGGCAATGAAACATGAATGTATATTTTTAAATCTATTAATATTTCTATATGCACTTATCTGTGTCTATGTTAAGTTTAATATGGTTCACACTGATATCACCAACTCTAGTAAAGTACAACATAAAACATGTCAGCCTTCTCCATTTACCTGTCTGTAATCAATTATTCTAACATCAAGAAACCACCTCCTGCCATTAATTTACTTCATTGTTCAACCCCACTAAATATGTGTACTGGTTTCAGAATTCTTAACCCTTCCCTTAGTAGAAGATAACTTTAAGTAGATTAGAGTACTTACTTACAGTTCCTTTTGACTTTAGTCTTACAGTTTCCACTCAGATCCAAAGTTACCTAAGTCAGTACCCTTTCTATCTACAAATAAATGAGGTAGTTTCATTTATTTGTAACATTCCACAGTCCATCCTAAAATCCTTTGAGCTCGGAAGTATTTCTGGTTTTGTTTGCCTACTTTCAGGCTCATTCTTTTTGCTGTAAAGTTTTAGAGGTTTTGGTAATTCCATAGCTGTGGTTACCTGCCATAACAGTGCCACAGAAAAATTTTCTTCAAATTTTACAGTTCTTCACATATTAAATGCCTCTTAACTCAACAACAACAACAAAAAGACACAAAGCAACTCCTTATAACCATTTACTCTGTTTACCATACCTATAGTTTTAAGTTTTCCAGAATGTCATAAATCGGAAACATATATTATATAGCTTCCTGATCCTGCTTTTATTAGCTATATGTATTTAAGAGTTATCTTTGCTTCTGTGTAGCTTAGTAGTTCAAATCTTTTTATTTCTAAATACTGTTCCATTGTATGCATGTGACATTTTTTCATCTATACACTTATTGAAAGACATATAGACTGTTTCCAGTTGTTGGTGACTATAAACAGAGCTGCTATAAATATTTACATACCAGTTTTTGTGTATATATAAGTTTTCAAGTCAATTGGGTAAATACCTAGGAAATGTATTGTTTATTGCTGACCATTTAGCTTTCTCAGAATCTACTGGTTATGCTGAGGCATTCCCACTGCCTGCTGTCCAAAACCTGATGTCAGTAACTGTGCTTGTCTGCCTGTTTGTGATGACATGGAGCAAACCAACACCCAATCATCTTAATGATCTTCCCCCATCAAGGGGAATGGTTAAAAGGACTCAACCACAAGTAATCAGTGGCCATTGCCTTGCTAAACTCTGGTGTGGCCATGTGCTCTTTGAGCTATGGCTCCATGCTTCCTGGCTTTGGCCCCCTCCCTCACCTTGGGAAGGTGAATCTTCTTTCTTTCTTCTCTTTCACTCTCTAATTTTACTTTTAAATAAACTTTTCTTTTTTAACCTTGAAAAAAAACACAAGAATCGAAGCTGTCTTTCAAGGTGTCTGTACTATTTTTCTGCCAACAAGCAATGAATAACATTTTTGTTGTTGTTATTTTTTCCTTTCTCTTCATCTGTTATTCCTGGAATTCCACAACATAGTTGTGAAGACATTTAGATCCATTCTTAGCTATATTTAACTAAAACATGTGGAAATATGTAATATACTGGTGGCATGGTAGAAAAATATAAAGTAACAAAACTGACTGAAATCTAATGTTAAAATTAATAGTGTCTGAATTCAAAAAGTAGCTCATCTGACTTTAAAAGGTGTTATACATAAGAAAATTCGATGTTTTATCAAACCACTAAAAATTTAAAATGTCTTTCATATATTCACCAACCTATTTAAAATCATAGAAGCTTAGTTTACAAAATAACATCAATAACAAAAAGAGGAAATAAAAGAATGTCCATATCCCAATTTCAAACATAAAAGTACATGTAATCTCATTAAGGAAAACTTAGCATATCAAATACAATAGGAAAATAAAAGAAAAATGAAGTCATGATTAATTAGAGATTTTCAGGAATGAAAAGATGAATGACCATAGACATTATATTAATATTTAATGTTTCAACAGAATTTTTATGAGAGGCTCTACAAAATGTCATCTATATATTGCATTCCCTAACATTTTTCAAATATTTGTCATTATTTCCTGCTGAATAATAAAACAGGTATGTCTGTAAGTATATAATACCCTACTGTGGCAGAGAAATTGGTACACAATAGGAGAGATATAGTATTTCAGCTAAATAATGTACACCACATTCTTAGGCATATTTTAAAAACTTGGGAGTGACAGAAGATTTAAATTTGTGACTCACAATTTCTTTCCCTGCTACCACACTATGTAATAAACTTGCAAGGAGAGAGGCAAAGAGGTCCAAAAATTTTACCAATGATCTATAGTCTCAGTACAATAACTCTTCTCAGACACACCCACATACAAAAAATATTTCCCCAGAAATGGACATTTCAAAACAGTAACATAATGTATTTCAACATATTGTGTATGTAATGTTTGCTTAATGATCCACAAAATTCTCTTTAAAATGCTCTTTGCTTTTGCCATAAAAATAACTTTGCTAACTACGAAATATCAATCTAGATCAAGAACGATATCACCAGAAAATTATGTTTATTGAATATAAGTTTTAGGTGAAAATTTAAATTTGAGCAGTATGAAAATTTGAGCAATATGAACAAAATCCCCATTACTTATGGGATAAAGAAAAAACACAAAACAAAAACAAGATGACAATGGTCTTTTATGATCTCTCCTTTGCCTATTTTGTTGTTATTGGTCACAATTTACGCATTACAAAGGCCATTCATGTACTTATTCCAATGATGAACAAAAGTATTAAAAACTAAAAGAATGCTAAATATGTTCTTGAATAGAATTTTCAAAATTATTGCTTTTGAAAAGCTGACATAGGGAAAAACAGGAAGATAAAAAAAATAACTAGAGAGCAGTCTTTGCAAACAAATATTTGATATTTTGTTCTGTGTTTTTGGTAACAAATATAAATTAATTATAAAATTATTTCTGTATTAATTAAAGAGATAAATACAAATATATTATAGATGATATAGTTGCACAAGTATGTAATTATATATACAATAATAAATTACAATCTGTCCCTTTATCCTTCTAATATAATGTATATAAGTAAATCTAGTAAATGGAAAAGATACCCCTTCTTTCTCATGAACCCTTCTTTCAATCTGGTGTCACTCGCATTATTCCTTTTACTATATGCATATTTTGACATCCTTTTATATTCTAATGAGAGTTTGAGACAATTTTTAAATAACTTTTCCCCCAAGATATCATCTTCTATGGGTGTGGGTATATATGGTGGTGGCTCTCTAAGAATTATTAGTACTGCATTAAGTATTTTAAAGTTAAATGTATAGGGAGAAACTTACCAACTATAAAATAGAACAATTTAGTGTTATGAAAGAAATAATTTTAAAAGCCTCAAATTTATGTTATTTGTGTTTTCTATATATCGAATTTATTCCAATACATTAGCCAGTACTTTAAAATGTAAAACTTTGAAATGTTGGAATTTTCAAATTGAACACTACACTATGACATTTGTAATATGGATGCCATTTAAATTTCAATTTAAATTATGTTGCCAGAGTGGTGTAACAAAGTTGCACTCAAATGAACTGTTTTCAGTAAGAATACAGATCAAATTTTAGCTAAATGAAATGATGTGTGATCTTTTTTTTTCCCCCCAGAAAATGATGGATTTATTTGTTTTGACTGAATCTCTAGGCTTCTATTCTTCTGGTATTCATACCAGACCAATGTGATCCAGAGAGACAGCTTATGAAGAGTAGTCAAAAAATCAACATTATACTATATGTCTATACCATAACAGGACCACCTGACTAAAAAAAAAAAACAAAAAAATCACATGCACCCCTTCAAAGTGGACTGGATAAAGAAAATGTGGTACAAATGTACGATGGAATACTACACAGCCAGGAAGAAGAACAAAATCATGTCCTTGGCAGCAACATGCATGCAACTGGAAGCCATCATTCTACATGAAATGTCACAGAAACAAAAAAACTGAATATCACAGGCTCTCACTCATAAGCAGGCCCTACACATTGGGCACAAAAACACAAAGATGAAAAAAACTGACACTTGACATGCTAATAATGAGGGGAGGGAGGGAGAAAGGACAGGATGCACAAACAACCCATTGGGTGCCATGTCCACTACTAGGGGGAGAAAGGGCTCACTAGAATCCCAATTTCACTTGAATGCAATTTACATACATAGCAAATCCTTACATATATCCCACAACTCCAAAATAAGGTAAAGTTACAATAATATATATATATATATATATATATATTCACATGCATGTTTTCCCAATCTTGAATGCATGTTGAAGTATGTCCTTAGCAACAGCAAGGCTCCCACATCTGCTTCCTGGACCACAGGCTGTTTTGGTATGGAAGGTCATATAAAGGTCTTCAGAACTTCTACGACATGCCAAAGCAAATAATACAGCTGACCCTTGAACAACACGAGTTTGAACTGTATGAGACCACTTACACATCAATTTTCTTCTGCCTCTGCCATGACCTCCACCTTTCTTCTCGACCTGGAAGTTATTGTGAAGGTGATCAACTCCCTTGGTATTCAGGAGAAGGGTACTTAGCTGGGAAGTCTACACTCTAATTTCCCTTGTTTTTTTTAACCTTCTTTCTGAAATACTTCCAATATCTGCTTTGTTGTCACTGATGAGTTGCAGTATTTCACTAGTGCCTGATCGACAGAGTCCTGGTGGTCTGAAGACCCCTGGCAGCAGGGCAAGTCCAGGAAGCTGAGGCCCTTCTATCTTCCGCCTTTGCTGTTGATACGGCCGAGGAATTCTGTGGAAAAGCACAGCGGAGTCCCACTAGCTCAGTCCTGGGAGAAGTATCCCTGGGGGTCCCTGGCGTGGGCTCCAAGAGAGTCACTGCGCCCCTTCCACACGGGCATGCACACGCATGCGCACACACACGCCTCGATGTGTGAACTTTTGAGAATTAGCATTCCCATCTTGAAGCTGCTTTTATTAATGACTAGTTGCTATGAGATCTAACTTAAAATGTGACTTTAACAATACATATTGACTAAAATTAATTATCCATATTACATTAGTTCCTGTCAATTCAAATGTAGCATGCTATTTAATATTAATTTTTGAACTATATGTTTTAGTAATAATTTCTAAGAATCGAAGATTATGTGAAAAATCACCCAATGTTAACATTTTATATATATATGTATGTGTGTGTGTGCTAAATGCATAAGTTATTATTTGCCTAATGGTGACTAATTTTCTTCCACACCATAGAATGTTTTACCTCTTGTTTAATAGCAAACTAAAAATTTGTAATACTATTAAAGTACTCTAGGGTCATATAATTTTTTTTTTTTTTTTTTGAGTTGGAGTGTCACTCTGTCGCCCACACTGGAGTGCAGTGGCCGCTCCCGGGCACCGCAGCCTCGACCTGCTGGGCTCCGGCAATCCTTCCGCCTCAGCCTTCCAAGTAGCCGGAATTACAGGCATGCGTTACCACACCCCGCTGATTTTTTGATTTATTGTAGAGATGAGGTCTCGCTGCCCAGGCGGGTCTCGAACCTGCGGGCTCAGGCAATCCACTCACCTCAGCCTCCCAAAGGCGCAGGATTACAGGCTGAGCCACCGAGCCCAGCTATAATTTTTATTGTCATCCAATAACAATTATTTACTAGATTCTAGTCTATATTCTCCCTATTACTAGTCTATAGTAAGCTATACCTAACTGATTTGTCTGTGATTTGTGTGAGTTCAATCTGACACTTAAATTCCTTGTATAATCCCATGCCTTTGGGAGGCTGAGGTGAGTGAATTGCCTGAGCCCGTGGGTTCGAGACCCGCCTGGGCAGCGAGACCTCATCTCTACAATAAATAAAAAAAATCAGCTGGGCATGGTAGCGCATGCCTGTAATTCTGGTACTTGGAAGGTTGAAGCAGAAGGATCGCCGGATCCCAGCAGGTCGAGGCTGCTGTGGCCGGGAGCGGCCACTGTACTCCAGTCTGGGTGACAGAGTGAGACTCCAACTCAAAAAAAAAAAAAATTCCTTGTGTTGTGTTTTGTGTTTGTTTCATTTTATGGATTTTTGTTGCACATAAAAACAGTGTGCTTTTTGGGCTTTATTGATCTTAAATCCTGCGTGTTAAATTCACTTACCAATTCAATTCTAACTGGTATTACTTGAATATATACATTACACATTCTCAGAAGTTTGTTGTTTAATATTTTCTGGGTCACTTTCATTGATTTTTGAGAGGTTAGAGGTGGCATCCAATACTTGTTATCAAATTACCTTATTTGGTCAGAAGTTAATAGTAAAATAAGGTTTATTCACGTGAAAAATCAAAGAAAATAAAATTTGTGTAGAAGAAAAATGTGTTCTTTATTTCCTGAGTTTGTAAATGAAGGAAGTAGTCATTTGCAACCAACTAGATTGTTTTGAGGATTAAAGTATTTAGGATATGTAGAGCTATTCCCAAAACTACAATTTTTGCTTATGCATTTATGCCATGTTTGATTACGTATGTATGATTATGAAGTGAGTGAAATTTTGGGAAAAAATAAAAATTTGCAAAGAACTAAAGCAAATTGTTAAATAGTTATTACTGAGCATATGGTTGTTTTAGTTATTACCACACTGTCCTTATATTACTTTTTTCTGTAAGTGTTTTTCTTTTCTATGGCTTTCTGTATTGCTCACTATAGGTGACAATTTTTTAAAAATTGTATAATAAAAATGAGAATTAGTAGAATTATTTTATTATTTTAGTTAATGGTAACTAGAACCACCCAACTAAGAACTAGCATTTTCCCAGTCTCCTTTGATTTATTTTTCTCCTATCTACAAATGCCTATGACAAAAATACACAGTGTATGCTGTATCTACCTGTTAGCCCTGCTATTTCATAAACTGCTTTATGCCAGCAAACATCAGTGTTTTGTAACTGATGATTTATTGAATTCAACTTAGGAAAGTAAAAAAAAAAAAAAGAGAAGGAACTTAATTGCATTGTTTTTATAGATTATTTTGTCTAACTTAGAAGTGAGGGATGTAATCACAACTAGCATTACGTGTGATGTTAACATGACCAGTTCATCCCTGAACTATGGGGCAACTCTTTTTATATAAACAAGGATGATGAAGCATGGTACCACTGAGTATGTATTTCTAGAGCAACAGTGCCCAACCTTTTTGCTATCAGGGACCAGTTTCGTGGAAGAAAATGTTTTCACAGACTGGTGTTGGGGGAGATAATTAGGCATTAGATCAGGGGTCCTCAAACTTTTAAAAAGGGGGCCAGTTCACTGTCCCTCAGACCATTGGAGGGGCGGACTATAGTCTAAAAAAAAAAAACTATGAACAAATTCCTATGCACACTGCACATATCTTATTTTGAAGTGAAAAATAAAATGGGAACAAATACAATATTTAAAATGAAGAGCAAGTAAAGTTAAATCAACAAACTTACCAGTATTTCAATGGGAAATATGGGCCTGCTTTTGGCTAATGAGATGGTCAATGTCTGGTTCCATATTTGTCAGGGCTAGTCGTAAGACTGAGAGGAGGAGTCAGAGACAGAGAGAAGGAGTGAGTGGAGAGTGCGACGCACATTCCACACATGCGCACTGCAGCCCGGAGGAGTCGGCTGCTAGGCAGGACAGGCAGTGGCGGCAAAAACACCAGTGGGCTGGATAAATGTCCTTGGTGGGCCGCATGTGGCCCATGGGCCATAGTTTGAGGACCCCTGCATTAGATTCTTATAAGAAGCATGCAACCTAGATCCCTTGCATGCGCAGCTCATGGTAGGGCTTGCGCTTTTCTAAGAATCTAATACCTCTGCTGATCTTCCCAACTTCTCAACTCCTGATATGTGGCTGGAATCCTGACAGGCCAGGCGACCACCGATAACTACCAGTCTGGAGCAGGGCCTTAGGGACTCCTGCTCTAGAGGTTGATCTGACAGATAGGATTTGATGCTAGTCTTATACTTACTATCTCTACAATACTAAGAAAAGTACTAAGCCTGTATAAGCATTTTTATTTTACATTACTGTATAAGTGGTTTAAAATTTTGCTGAAAATTAAAGAATGTGGTACTAGATAATGGTAATGACATCATTTTAAAAAAAAAATCTATCATTAGATGGAGGTTTTATCTCATGATTATATGATTTTGCCAAATAATTAGTATACTAAAATACAAAACCATGTCTCTTTGATCTTTACTATTTTTGGCCAAATATTCTTAAAATGTTTTATTTAAATAACAGATATTGATCTTTCATATTATATTTAGAACACCACAAGCAAAGTCATGATAAGCAATACATTTGATTTTCTTCTTCTTGGATTTGGTAATGGTGGCAGAGGAATGTCAGCCTAACTTGATTTTGAAAAATATTTTCACTTGTCGATAATCAAAAATTTCTGTTTAATTATTTTCTAACAACTGTCAGTGTGCTTAACCATAATTACATTATAAATGTATTAATACACATTTAAATAAAATGTGAAAAGAAAAATATTTCTTAGAAAGCAAATTTGAGAAAAATTTCAGTTTCTATGGCATACGTGTGTGGCTTTCAGTGGTCACCTGTGACTAAAGCAACTAGAGAAATAGATATCAATATTTCCCTTATGTTATATTCCTTAGTTATCACTTTACTCATCCAATTGTATAATGTCACCATTTGCAATATATATTTTATAATAGTGAACACTTCCAGATAGCACACATTAAAACCTTATTTGTTTTCCCTATTTTAGCTCTGTTAAAACATCTCATTTTCCTGTGGATATTTAAGTTGCCCAATGAGCAAGTAGTGTATTTGAGTTTTGTAAACATTTTGTTGACACATATTTTGTTTATTTACCCTCTAAAATGTCAAAGAGTCAGGAATGTATTAGGCAATATCTTTAAGGTAAAGAGAGTCACCTTTATATGTTTTAATGTTCTTTTTTCTGTTTTGTTTACTCTACAATTAATGTCTCAGTTAATATAAATCTCTAAAACTGAAAGAAAAGTAAGACAGGAATTAAAATTTGTTTAGCCTCCAGTGTAATTTCTGACTACCTATTATTTCCAACGCAATTTGTGGATCAAATCATAAATTCACTCTCAAAATCCTCATTAGGAAAGTGTTACATGTGAATTGTTTCATTTTAAATATTCCTGAGGCATGATTTGATAATACTACTTATTTTCCTGGATATATGTTTGCATTTTCCCTGTAAAGAAAAAAGTCATTGAAAACATTTGAGAGAGACAACCTATAAAATAGATTTTACTTGTTATTTAGAATGAAGCTGTCATCTTAAGAAATAGCTATACTATTTCAAGCAAGATCTATTAAATTGTCAGTCCCATACTCCCCCTCACTGATATAAAACAAATCAAAAGCAACAAAAATAAATACAGATAAAAGGGAAAATTTTCCCCACTTGACCATGTAAAGTATATATATATTTCTCTTTGGTTGCATCTACTGTGACTAGACCTGACTGCTGTTCTCATGTCTTTTGACTGTATGCAAAACTGAAAGCGGGACAGCAATTTTTAGAGTTATGCTGATTGGGATAATCTTTTTCATGATGTGCTGATCTCAAATGCCTAGTATCCCTAGGGTTGAATTTGGAAAGATGTAAATCGGCTTCCTAATACTACATTTTGCAATGTGTAAATTAATAACTTGACATTTCACAGCTGTTTTAAAGGCTGTGCTTTAAAGAATAAAATATCAATCGCAAATATACACCTACCCAGAAATGTCAAATCCCACCCAAATGAATACCACTGCAAATTAGTAGTGGGTCACATTGTTCTGCTGTCTTTCACTTGTGATACATTTCCTTCCTTTCCAGGTTAAGAGCTCCCCAGGAGAGGCCTAAACCTATTTTCTACCCCATATAAAAGATGGGTGGTGAGGTACTTTAATAACAGAACATAGTATCCAAATGCTAAACCTATTTGAAAAAAGGCACTGTGTATAGTAAAAGAAGAAATTGTGCTGAAGAGTTATTGGGATTTAGACCTCTCATGACATCAGTTTTCACATCTTGAAAATTTGCCTTGTGTATTTCATTGTTATCTAAAATTGCCTTGCCTACCTCAAGGGGCTTACAAAATTAGCATTAGCTAATAAATACTCAATATTAGCTTAAAAATAAGCTTAGAAAATTACAGGGATTATTAAAGCCATAAAAATTAAGGTTTCCTTTCCTGTTATATGCTTATGTCAGAGTGTGTCCCCTGTTCTTGAGGTCACTAGAGGATCATTAATTTGTCTCACATATGAACAATTTAGTAAAAAATAAATGATCATTTAGTGATTGAGTCCTTGTGAGTAAATAGAGGCCAAGCTGCTTAATTACATTTTATTCCCAAAGAGTTTATGTCATGCCTTCATCGATTTTCAAAATATACTTCAGATTCTGTCTCTGATATGCCATTTGTAATTCCCAAGTGGTGATTAACCCTTGGAAATGTTAAAAATATGTCTGTACTTTTATTACCTGCGTCAAATGTATATTATATTAGCTGTTGGTTTAAATGTATGTCTTCTCAACTTACTGTAAAATACTTACAACATAACTGTATGTATTGTTGACAAGCAGCCTAGTGATCTATAGAAAGAGGAGAGTCAATAAAAAATAATGCATGAATAAAAATTGTATATTGCATTTAATCTCACAGTTCCGTAGACAACGAATATTTCTTGGAGTCTTTTCATTTAAAAAATTATCAATATGAAACATAGTCTTAAGTAAATATATTATACTGTTCATTAATGTCTCCATTTGAATGAACTTTATTAATATTTAAGAAGAAATATTTTGTTGAAAAAATTTATGCATTTTCTTCAGTGAAATTTTACCCAAATCATGTGAGTTGTACAGTAACTATTTATGAAGCTTAAATACTTGATTTTTTTTTTTTTTTGAGTTGGCGTCTCACTCTGTTGACCAGGCTGGAATGCAGTGGCACACTCATGACCACCCCAGTATCGACCTGCTGAGTTCCGGTTATCCTTCCACCTCAGCCTTCCAAGTAACCAGAACTACAGACACCCACTAAAATGCCAGGCTAATTTTTTGGTTTATTGTAGGGAGGAGGACATGCCAAATTGCCCAGGCTGGTCTTGAACCCGTGGGCTCAGGCAATGCATATTTGTTGTTTTTAATGAGTAGAATGAATTTATCAAACATATGTGAGGGGCTAAAAAATATAATGAATGCATTAAGCATTTATGTTTGTCAATTATTTTAATTGAGATCAATTATACAAGTGAATAAGGTTAATATTACTATTTTACAAATTATTTTTATTTAATTGTGTGTTGGGCTTATGAAAAACAATTTATAAAACAAAATTAACATAAAATCTTCTTTCTTAAGTGATATTAAGGAGAACCATATCCGTAGGAAGTCAAAACAAACAATCTTCTTGTAAACTCCAGTAGCAAATCATATACAATTCAAAGAAGCTATAAAGCTTTAAAATTCATGAGAACACATACACCTATAGAAATTATAATAGTGACTTAAGAATGATTGTTTTCATATTTCATGTTATTTTAAAGGAAATAATGTCTTAGTCCATTTAGACCGCTCTAACAAAAATTGTCCTAAATGATGTGGCTTACATACAACAGAAATTTATTTCTCACAATTTTGAAGGCTGGAATTCCAAGATCAAGACGCTGGCAGATTTATTTTTCTGGTGAAAGTCTGCTTTCAAATAGACAATGCCTTCTGGCTGCCTCTTCAAATGATGGAAGGGGCAAGACCCCTTTCCAGGGCCTCTCTTATGAGAACATTAATCCAATACATAAGGGCTCTGCTCTCATGAACTAATCACTTTCCAAAGTCCCCACTTCCAAATACTATTATATTGTAGGTTAGTATCTCAACATATGGAGCTGAAGGAAACACAGATATTTAGATGATAGCAAATAATACTGTAAGAGATCTACGATCTGTGACATCCCTCACCATCCTTATAGTATAGCCACACACAATGGCTTCTGTTAATATCTTGGCATTAGAATTAGTATTGTGTTCCCTGTCCTGGAATGGAATTAGCTTTACATAATTATCTCCACACTAATACAAAATAAAATCTTGTTTTAGATTCTTCACACTAATATAAAACCAATTTTGAAGATATAATGATTAAAAGGAGGTTTTCTGATGCACAGTAGGATTTTGCTGGTGTTCCTGTGAAGAATCAAATACAGGGAAAGACTGGAACTCAGTAATTAAATGCAAAACCAAGCTTGATTCTGATAGCCTACTAAGACATAATTTGAAATAAAGATTATGTCTTTATATCCTGCAAAGACATAATTACAAGATATTCTGGTTCAATTTTAGAAGCAGAGGTATGCATACTCTAACTCATATGCATTCTTTTCTTTTCCCACTACACATCAGACTGACAGTCAACTTTCAGGACTTGGATTTTAGCTCTAATTCAATTGACAGTGTTGGGCTGGGACTCTGAACAAATTTCTGCCACACTCACTATTATTATACTTTCCTTCCTGTCACACCTGGCTTTCTCAGAAGCAGGATTTAATTTTTTTCTCATCTGTTTGTAGAACAAAAACTAGCAAACAAAAACCAAACTTCAGACATTTATTTTTCACAGTTTCTACCTAGCTTAGATAGGTAGAAGATCTCTAGATCTTGTTGTTTGGGAAATTGATAATATCTGAAGAAAGAAAATGATGTCTAGGGTAAATCAACTTAAAAGTTAGAGAACGCTGATAAAAGTGGAATTGTAAATATCTTTCTAAAGATTCTGAGATGCATATTTATACATCTATATACTATGTATGTAATATATATGTATGCGTATATCACATATGTATGTACAAATGTACTATATATGTATATATATGTATGTATACATGTAACATATATATTTCAAAATTGTTATAATATTCATGTATATTTTTCAGGAGAAATTCTACTTTTTTGAGATTTCCTTTTTATAAAATTTCCTTTCATTTCATTATAGAGATGTGGGGTACACATCAGGATTAGCTACAGAAGTAGGCTGCATTCAAGTGCTTTGTGGACAATATGATTCTGTATCTTGAAAATCCTATGGAGTATGTCAAAAGCCTTCTCGCACTGATAATTGACTTCAGTAAGTCTTGGATACAAAATCAATGTGCAAAAGTCTGTTGCCTTCTATACAACAGCAACAAGCAGAGTGTCCAATAAAAAGCACAATCCCACTCACGATAGCCACAGAAAAATGAAATACCTTAGCATCCACCTAACCAGAGAAGTTAAAGACCTTTACGGTGAGAACTACCCAACACTGCTCAAAGAAATCAAAGATGACACAAACAAATAGAAAAACATTCTATACTCATGAATTGAAAGAATCAATATTGTCAAGATGTCCATCCTATCCAAGGCAAAGATTTAATGCAATACCCGTCAAATTGCCAACATCATTTTTCTCATACCTGGAAACATTACAAAAATTCATATGGAAACAAAAAGGAGCACAACTAGCCAAAACAATCCTCAGCAAAAGGAACAAAGTGGGAGGTATCACACTTCTAGACTTTAAACGTTACTACAAGGCTATGGTAACCCAAACAGTTTGGTACTGGCACAAGAATAGACAGACATTATGGAAGCAAAATCTCAATATCTCAACCAACTCATCTTGAACAAAGCCACCAATAGCAATCACTGGGATAAGGAGACCATATTTAGCAAACGGTGCTAGGAAAATTGGCTGACCTCCTGCAGAAGAATGAAACAGGACCCCTACTTGTCTCCATACACAAAAATCAGCTCTAAATAGATCAAAGACCTAAGCATAAAATCTCAAACTATAAGAATCCTAGAAGAAAACACAAGAGAAATTCTACTTTTTAAGAATTTATTATGAAGATATTAAAATATAACTTACATATCTAAATTTATGTATGTCACAGACTACTAAGAAAGAAGCATTGAAAATATAGAAATGCCCAATAACAAAAGACTAGTTTATATATATTAAGGTGCAATTAGGAGACAGTTGTTCAGTGTTGGATAGCAGTGTAGGGTGACTAGAGTTAACAAAAACATTGCGCTGGGCTCGGAGACTTAGCCTGTAATCCCAGCACTTTGGGAGGCCGAGGTGAGTGGATTGCCTGGGCCCGTGGGTTCGAGACCCACCTGGGCAACTTGACAAGACCTCATCTCTACGATAAATTCAAAAGTTAGTCGGGCGTGGTAACGCGCGCCTGTAGTTCCAGCTACTTGGGAGGCTGAGGCAGAAGGATCACCTGAGCCCAGCAGGTTGAAGCTACAGTGGCCAGGAGTGGCCACTGCACTCCAGTCTGGGTGACAGAGTGATACTCCAACTCAAAAAACAAACAAAAAACATATTACCCTTGGGCCATGGAAACCCTTAAATATCCTGACTTGAGTCCTCTAAACATTGTGCACATGTAACAAAATTTCACATGTACCTCATAAATTTGTACCAATAATTTTTAATTAGCATCCTACAAATAAAAAATACAATTCAGACATTTGTAAAGCTATTATTTCTATGTATAATGCATTTTTAAGTTAAAAAATAAGAATGCTAAGTTTCACATCCTAAAAATAAGACAAAAGTATTGTTAGTAAGTATGCAGATGTTCTTAACTACTTATCTTTGATAAACTAATTATCTTTATGCTTATCTGCATCTTGTTTATTTTCTGGAAAAGCATATATAATTTGACACTTTTTTTTATTAAAAATAAACTAGATTTTTTTTTAATGAGAAAGACATTCAAATTATTTTACAATGAAATTCCACTAACAGAAATCATCCCATGAGAGATTCGATTTGCATTTTATTTTATTTTTACTTTTATTTATTTGTGGGGTACATGTGAGGATTGGGCTTCTAGTGAACCCCTGCTCACCTGGTAGTGCACATGGTACTCAGTAGGTGGTTGGGTGACCCTTGTCTTCCCTCCTTCTGTCCCTCCTTTAGCATTGCCCAAAATTCGTTGTTCCCACCTTCGTGTTCATTTGCTCAATGGTTAAATCCCACTTGTGAGTAAGAACATGTGTTGTTTAGTTTTTGTTTCTGTGATAGTTTACTTAGAATTATTGTCTCCATCTGCAACCATGGTGCTGCAGAGAACATAATTTTGTTCTTATTTATGGCTGTGTATTATTTCATCGTGTATAAGTACTGGATTTTCTTTATCCAGTTCACTTTTAACGGACACCTGAGTTGGTACCATGTTTTTGCTATTGCAAATAATGCTGAAATAAACATACATGTTTGGAAATCTTTTTGTTAGAGTGATTTGTGTTCCTCTGGGCATGTTCTCAGAAGTAGGATTGTTAACTTGTAGCTTTTTGATAAAATGACACACAGCTTTCCACTAGGGTCAAACTAGTTTTGATGTAGTCTCTTTTTTCTGCAACCCCATCAGCCCATATTGTCTTTTGACTTTTTAAGGATATCCTGACTGGTGTGGTGTAAGGTGGCATCTCACTGAGGTTCTGATTTACCTTTCTCTAATGATTAGTGAAGCTGAGCATATTTTAATGTGAGTTGGCTACTTGGATGTCTTCCTTTGAGAATTGTTTGTTCATGCCCTTTGCCTCTCTTTCAATGAAGCTATTTATGATTTTTTTAACTGTCAATTAATTTTCATTTCTTATAGATCCAAGATATTAGATTTTTTTCTTGATGCATAGGCTGCAAATATTGTTCTCCTGCTTTGTGGGTTGTTGCTGTACTCTCTTGATGGTTTCTTTTACTGTGCAAATCTTCTTAGTTTGATAAGTTTCCACCTATCAATTTTTGCTTTTGCCACATTTGCTTTTGAGAACTTGACCATGAATCCATTGGTTACTCTGATGTCCAAGAGAGTGTTTTCCAAGTTTTCTTCTAATATTTTTATAGTTTGAGGTTTCATTTTTAAGTTTTTAATCCATTTTTAGTTAATTTTTGTGTATGGTAATAGGTAGTGGTCCAGTTTCATTTTCCTGCATGTAGCCAGTTTTCCCAGCACCATTTGCTAAATTGGATTTCTTTCTCCAAATGTTTGTTGTCGACAATTCTGTTCAAAGATGAGTTGGTTGAAGTTCTGTTTCTGTTTTTTGTTTTTTTGTTTTTTTCCTGGATTTTCTGTCCTGTTCCATTTACTTATGTGTTTATTTTTGTACCAGTATCATCCTACCTTGAATACTGTGGCCTTGTGATAAACTTTGAAGCATGGAAGTGTGATGCCTCCTGCTTTGTTCTTTTTGCTGAGAATTATTTCATCTATCCACATTCTTTTATTGCTTCCATATGAATTTCTGTATTTTCTTTTGTAGGTCTTCAAAATGATGCTGGTAATTTTATAGGGATTACATTGAATCTGTAGATTGCCTTGGGTGGGATGAACATTTTGACAATATTGATTATTACAATCCATGAGCATAAGATGTTCTTCATTTGTTTGTTTCATTCTTGATTTATTTGTGCATTTTTTTGTAGTTCTCATTGTAAAAGTCTTCTGCTTCTTTGGTTGGATGGATGCCGAGTTATTTGTTTATGTGTGTGTGTGCATCGTGAACAGGATTGCGTTTTTTACTTGGTTCTTAACCTGCTTGTGGTTAGAGTAGAGAAATGCATCTTTTTTTGTGTGCACTGATTTTGTAGGCTAAGACTTTTCCAAAGTCTTTTGTTAATGAGAGGAACTTTTTGACAGATTCTTTATGGTGTTCAAGGTATGGAATCTTACTATCAACAAAGAGGGATAATTTAACTTCCTCTAAGAGGAACTTCAAAATTGCTATTTATTCAAAGTTATGCAAAATGATATAAAGTAGTTCAATTCATAGAAGGGATAATTAAAATAACATAAATATGCCACACTAAAATAAAGAATATATGGCAAAATCTTATAAAAGTGATTCTTAAAATATATATTTTTAGAAAATTGTTAATGGAATGGAAAATATAGGGATGATTTTAATAAGACCACAAAACAATATGTATGGGGGGGTACAAAAACCAGAAATTATTTTCTAAAAATTTGTATATTTATTTTTATGTGTTTAAACCTTAGTCACCTTCAAATTACTCTCCATTTGATGTCATACACCTATTGAGATGTTTTTTCCATTGCTCAAAATAATTTTTGAACTTTTCAATTTTGATGTTTTTAGTGCCACTGCCGAATTTTTTTTCACCTCTTCCACATTGGCAAAACATTAGCCTTTGAGAACTTTTTTCATACAGGAAAACAAGCAAATAAAAAAGTCACTTGGAGCAAGATTGGGTGAACTTGGGGGGAGGGGCGTGGAGTACAAGGGTCACACCATTACTGATCACAAACTGCGGAACGCTCAGTGTAGTAGTATGAGCAGGAGCACTCGTAAACCACCCATTATAAAATGGGAAAACATGATAAAAGAATCTCCAATAAAAAACTCACTGAAACTAACAGCAACTTCTCACAATGTTTTCTGGTACACTGATGGTGATGGATTTCCGGAACACTTACCTGGCAGGGGAAGTCTGTACTACAAATGCCCCACCTTCCAAATTAATTCCATTTGGTGGGGGAGTTCTCCCTCATACAATACCTAAAAGGTTTTTTTTTCTTCTTTTTAAGTCAAAAGTATCGTACAAGAAACAAAAATATTTCTAACTATTAAAAGTGAGAGGTTACTTTGAGATGCATAATTTCATAAGTTGTACAATATAAAGAATTCAGATTTACAACTGAGAACATACAGTGCATGTATATACGTGTGTGTGCTTGTGCATATATATGTATATATAGAGAGATAGAAATATTTAAAATATTAAGTTGCAATGTTGGATATGAATACTTTTATGTGTTTGACTTTTTTCCACAAAAGATTGTAAAATAATATTTTGGTGTAACACTGTTATGCCACTACTACTTTTATTGCTAATACAACTTCTATTATCTCTGGTACTTTGACCATTACTAATTATGTGTATACACTTTCTTACATACTATATTCTGTCTATAAAGTCCTTTACCAATTCATTTAATTCTTATTTTGGGTAAGTTTTCACATTACCATCTACATATATATTTTTAGATATGGAATCATGATATGTTGCCCAGGATGGAGAACAGTGGCTATTGACAGGTGTGATCATAATGTATTACATTGTCAAACTCCTAGGCTCAAGGGACCCTCTATCCTCAGCCTCCCAAGTAACTGGAAATATAGGCATACACCACCACACAAGTCTTGTCTTTTAGTACATGAGAAAGTTAAGAATTTATTTAGAGAACATAAGTAAATTACCAAAAATAAATTCACTTCTTCTTTTTCTTCCATGTTAGCTCATTTTCATATTGATTTACAAAGAATCCAAGTATATTTAAAATTTCATAAGGGATTTGCATAGATTGGATAATTTAAACCCGTCAGAATATCTTTTATTCTGGTGCAGCAGGTATAGTTTTCCAAATGTTACATTTGAAGCATATGACACAGTAGCTACTAGAGATCGATGCAAAATATTTGAGCATTAACACTTTATTCCACTAATAAATGCCACTGAGAGAGGGAAACAATCATTGTGAGGTGTGGGGCTTATTCCATCCTGAGAATACTTTGTTTTCTCAGTCATGTTGTTCACTGTCTTCTCCAATAAAAGAAGATTGAAGAGGCATGTTGGCAGAGTTGAGTGAGAGCACAAAACCTTATTACCGTGAGTGAGGGGTACTGGAAGGACAAAAATGCTAGTTGTTAATAGTAGTAGTAATATTAGTAACAACAGCAGCATCAGCATTAGGAGTTGTGTTTTCTGGTATGATAAAAAATATTTTGGGAACCATACAGTAATCTATTAACCTATATTAACAAAGCTACCTCTGAATTATAAAATTCTTAAAACAAATCATAAAAAGACATTTTAAACACTTTTTTCCTGGTGCCGATATTTTATCTAATCTACAGACATTCCTAATATCCTCAAATTCCTGTGAAATGATTATAATTTTCCATGAGGGCATTCCATTTGTATTTTTCAAAATAATTTATTTACTACTGAATAAACTTTGAATTTTTCCCAGTTTCTTCTTTGCATGCATATCAACACCGATTGTACCCAAACTCTCTAATATCTGGAACAAAATGTTTTCAAGTAGACTCTGCTTCTGTCTGCTTCAAAAAAGGTCAGACCTTCCATCACTTCCAAACAAGGGAATGACCTGTGTCTCAAAGATGGGGATAACCACTCTGAGTATGATAAATAGCTATAAAGAAAAACTATATTTAAAAAGATACTTGTGATTCTCAAAAATTTTTAGGAGTGCAAGGGAGATCTGAGAGAAGTGGAATTAGAGTGAATATGTTCCTATTTATACCATACGTTGTAGAAAATTACCACTGGAATAATAGGCCATATTTCATGACCACTAAGGAGTCAATATTGTGGAAACTGACTAGTTGACAAGTTTCACTTCTAAATAAATAAGTGAAGTTATATGTTCAACATCAGTGGAGCCAATGTCGAAGAGGTATCCATATGATTCTCCTGATTAGTCATTTCTATTTTGTCAGACAAAGACCCTACTGGCTTTTTGATCAATAATAAGGAATTGGAAGGAAAGAGAATCAGGGAAGACTTAGCTGATGTAACCACATCCTTTTGTCTAAAGGCCTGATTATTAAACACTCTATTTGAACTGCCTTTATGGAAGGATGACAATCTTCACTTTTCAATTCTGCTGTGCTGCTGATTAATTCATGTTATAAATATATCTAAGAGACTCAAAATGTGCAGTTTTTCAGTAGCTTTAATTCACAGATGCTTGTATAAAAGCCTAAATTTTGGAATTTTCTGAGTTTAATTATCAGAATAGAATAGTATGCTCTGCATTTGTGGTTCCTCAGGGCTATGACTAAGCTTTGTGTGTATTTTGTGACCACAGAACCTAGGACTGGTTGGGCATACGATGAAAATATTCTGAAAGCATAAATCATTACCTTATTTCTGACTTTGTGCATTTTTGATGTACAAAGCATAACCCAAAGTATACCAATCAAGAATCTACTTGAATTTTATTCATTCTATCAATTTTTAAAAGACTTTAATATCTCTAATATTGCTCTTGAATTATGAGTTATCTTAGCCACAAAAGAGTTAACTGCTTTCAGAAATTCTGTTATGACATTGTGACATTGAGCTGTATATCTTTGTCTATTCACCAGTGTTTGTAATAGCATTCAGTATTTCTCTACCCACCAGCATAACCCTAGTTTTATGCAAACTTAGTTTTATCTTTAAAAGCCATAGGGACTTACATCAATCATTCTTGCTCTCTAATTTTCTGAACAGTAAAACCTAGCAATTTCTCCTCCTCTAGTTTGTTATCACAATACACTCTTGAAATCTTTAATGAGTTTCATTCTAAATCTGAACTTGCTTCATGAAGCAAAACATTTTATGTTGCATCTGAGTAGCAACTCTTCTTATTAAATAAAGCTAGTGATATTCTGTGATAGATAATAGTTTCAGCACATTTTCATGCAAATGGGAGTAGTAGATAGCAGAGGGACAGTCTGTTCATTCAAAACATTGTCCATAAAAAAATTCGTTAATAATTTCATACCATATGTTGTGCCTCTAAACAATTGTAATACTCTTAATGCATAAACAAAATTTAGATTGTTTCTATTAAATTTCTGACTTACTTTCAAAAAAGATAACCTTTACATTAAAAAATAAATAGATTTCTAACAAGTACAATGGCTCTCACCCATAATTGAACTGCAAAAAGACAAGGTGGGAAGATCTCTTTGGCCCAGGATTTCAAAACCACCCTGGGTATCATAAGGCTACCTCATCTCTAAAATAAAAAAATAAAAAATAAAAAATTTAGCCGGACATGGTGGCACACATTTTTTGTCCCATTTATTCTGAAGGTTGAGGCAAGAGAATCCCTTGAGCCCAGGAGAAAAAAGGCTACAGTTAACTATAATTATTCCATTATACTCCAGTCTGGGCAACAGAATGAGATCCTGTCTATACATAAACAAAAAAACAAATCAATTTTAAAAGTATTTTCTGGTTGGTGGCTTTGTTATATGAAAAGTAACGCCAACTACATCTTTCTCCTTTTTATAAAAAATTCTTTTTTTGAAAGATAGAATTTATAATATTTCAGAGAATATTTTGTGTATTTCCATAAAGAGAACAATTTGAGTTTCACATAGCTTGGACAAGATATCCAGTTACATTATTTTACCAATAAAATTCTCAGTTGAATGGAGTTGGAAACTATCATACTTAGTGATCTACCACAGAAACAAAGAACCAAATACCACATGTTCTCACTTATAAGTGGTACCTGAACATTAATTACAATAGCACAAGGGGGGAATCACCAGTCATTGAACATTGTGGGGGTAGGAGAACACCTAACAACATAGTGTACCTGGTCCTAAACCAAGGGAAGCGAGGACCAGTGGAAGGTCCAAACTTCACCTACACATAGATTACTTACATACCTAATACTGACTTGTACTCCACATCTTTATACTAAAATAAAGCTATACAAACAAAAATAAAATAAAATACTTGCAATCCCTAAAAGTTTTTGATGCTCTTTTAAATAGTCTTCCTTGAAGGTAACATCACTAAGCAAAAGATATTCCCCTAGATATTTACTTTTATAATTCAGCAATTAATTTAATGTAAATGTATGATAATTTATCTTATTATTCTTTATCTAAAATATATATAAGATGGTGATAATCTAATTTCACTTATTTATTATCACTCATTTTATTTTATAATAAAATCGGATTATCACCATCTTGTATACAGAGGGTGCCAAAAAAATGTATACACATTGTAAGAAAGGAAAATAAAGTATTCAAACTGTAATACTCAATAAGATGAATACAAGTTACTTTTGACTTCTACAATTATAAGAGATGATCAACGTGGTTACCATCAGCTTTCAGAGACTTCTGATTAGGGCAAACATCTCTTAATAGCTCTTATAATATGTACATTATTTGGCATCACTGGTGTATTCATTGGAAAATATATTATATGTAAAAGTCATGAATGAAATATTTAATTCCTCTCCTAATAATCGATTAACTTTGATTGTTGGGCATCATGATCCATGTACAAAGGGTTTTTTTAAAAAAAGTTTTGCTTGTATTTTCACCAAGAGATCTGAGGTTAGCAACTGACACATAGTCTTCTATAATACTACTTATTTTTATTTTTAAAAGTTAATAACTGACACAAACTTTATTTGTAGTATCTAGACAGGCTAGCACACGCTGTTTATATCTCACTTCTGGAGTCACTGATTTTGTTTTGATGACTTCCATCTGCACTCTACTCACTACCAAAGAAAAAAGTGTTCTGTGCTTAATACCACTACTAAAAACAAAGGAACAAACAGAACAGAGATTGACTTGGGAACTTCAGAAATTCTTCAGACACTGTCTGAGGCATTGCTCTTCCACTTTTATCTTTTGAATAAACAGAATTAAGCATTTCAGAAAATAGAGACCTACAAGTCTTTATTCTAAGAAAAAAGTTAAAGCAGTAGAACAAGAACTGTGAGGCAATCTTAGTAGCTAAACTTGCAGAAGTAAGTGAAACATATTTATTTGCAAGTATTGTAAAGTTGATTTGAGAGGATTAAAATAGCAAAAATAGAAATAAAGTTCTAAAATTTTGAGCAAAATTTACTGGATTTCAGATAACATATGATAGTAAATATATTGAAAACATTTATATTCAAGCAAATTCCAATGTTTTAATGCTATTTTTTGAAAGAAATGATTTTAAATGAACACTGAGATCAATTCTAAAATATAATGTAGTGTTTTTTAGGCCATCTCATCTTAAGAATACAAGTTAAAATAATAAAGGTTGATGGATTCATGATTACTCAGTATAGACTCACTAACTGATTGGATGAAATACTAATGCTTGCAATTCAGAAGAGGGAAAGAGCAGGATGGTTGCCATCACAACAGCTCACATCGTTTTATTATAGTTTATGGTTTGCATACCATATCAGTTTTTCAAAATATAGTGTCATGGTCTCCAGTGAAAATATCTGCAAACCTGTGACCACACCCCAGTCACTCACAAGCAGAACTGTTTATTTCTCTCCAGAATCTTTTGTTTTCATATCTGATGCCACATACCTTTCAAATACACACAGGCCCACAATAATTTTGTTTTTATTTCTTTCTCCTCATATTATTATGATCTAGATAAAATAAGTTATCTTGTCCTTAAATTCCCTATGAAATTGTATAATCTTTCTTTATCATTTCCTATTTCTTCTCTATTTTCACAAATAGCAGCTTTTGAAGGCATGAGCATCAGTTTTAGGCTTTCCTTATAGATATTCTTTGGTTATGCTCTACAAAAGCAAAATGGCATGAAAGAAATGTAAAAGGCAAATTATAATTTTCCAGGGTCTGCAGATATAAGCACTTCAAAATGAGCTCCAGGCATGAAAAGTTTATGTTTTTTACAATCATTTTTCAAGTATACTAAAAGAATCCACATTGTATATCTGGAATTTCACTCATTTTCCAGAATTCAGGATAATAAAAAGCACATAAAAAGGTATTAACCAGCTGGGATCGGTGGCTCAGCCTGTAATCCCGCGCCTTTGGGAGGTTGAGGTGAGTAGATTGCCTGAGCCCGTGGGTTTGAGACCCGCCTGGGCAGCGAGACCTCATCTCTACAAAAAATCAGCCGGGTGTGGTAGCGCATGCCTGTAATTCCGGCTACTTGGAAGGCTGAGGCAGAAGGATCCCCGGAGCCCAGCAGGTGGAGGCTGCGGTGGCCGGGAGCGGCCAATGCACTCCAGTCTGGGCGACAGAGTGAGACTCCAACTCAAAAAAAAAAAAAAAAAAAAGAAAAGGTATTGGCCATTTGAGTTTTAGATCTAGTACAGCTAAAATATCAAGTTATACCCTTCCTCCAATAAAATTTTTGCAATCCCTAAAAGATCTTGATTCTCATCTAAACTGTCTTCTTTGTAGGCAATAACACTGAGCAAGCAGTCTTCTACTTGTGTTTGATACCTATTTGTCCCATCACCTGGTGAAAACTGCTTTTACAATCAAAAAACTAAAAAGCTGGAGAAGATTGTTGTAAATGACTTTTGTAATTTTTTTAAAGAACTTCTTTTTGATACACCTTTATCTTCTGACAATGTCATTTTAGGATTCATGCCAATCTTTGTGTTTAAATGTAGTTTACCATCAATGATGGGTTTATATCACCTACAGTATGTTCAAAAAAAATCTGATCCTTTTAGATGAACTGGCAGTTGGCAAGAACAGAATATATGAGCTGAGAACTAACTTATGGAAAAGTCAGCCACACAGATAAATATGTCCTTTAGCAATGCTTATTTCTCTGGTTCAGTACCTACTCTTCTGAACTCTTTCTTGATCTTTCCATAACAGCAAAGATGTAATTTTCAGCTAGTTTTCTTAAGAATGGTCAATTACAGAATACCTCTAGCCTTTTCACTGATCCTATTCGCTATATAGGCAGTTTACAGAAATTGAGAACACAGACTTGTGATTTTTTACTTTTAGACACATCTCTAGGCAGATACTCAAAAAGAAAATAAAGAGAAAAAGAAAGGGAGTAAGAAACAGACTAAGGGCATTGCAAATTAAAATATAGGATAAATACATTATATGGTCAATATTTTTAAAGCAGTGACATTTTTATACATAAAATTTTGAAAGCTTATAGAAATATAAAAGTATTGGGAATTTCTTAAACATCTCAGAAAAAAAGAAACTATTAAAAATGAAAACTCTTAAAATTTAACTATAGTTCACTATTTCTTCCTCTGCTACCATAAAGCCTATACCTTTCAAAGTAAATTTAT
Organism: Carlito syrichta; assembly: GCF_000164805.1. Classification (NCBI taxonomy): domain Eukaryota; kingdom Metazoa; phylum Chordata; class Mammalia; order Primates; family Tarsiidae; genus Carlito; species Carlito syrichta. The sequence continues at coordinate 165,242 of NW_007252779.1, read as the reverse complement.
ATGCACAGATATATATAGTAATTGTATCAAAATGCTTATAGATTGAAAAGTTGTTATTTTAAATAGAATAAAAAAGGGAAGATGGTCCAAACTATTTTTTCAAAAGTATACTGGAATATTAATCTTAAAATGTGCATTGGAATAGATATGTATCAATTTGACACAGTTGAAAAATCTATAAATAATACTTTATCCAAATATATGTAGTTATATACTAAGTACATTTGTCTATGTGACAAATCTACAAGAAAAAAGAAAGGAAGAAGGAAAGAGAAAAGAAGAAAAATGAAAAAAAGACAGAACGAAAAGAACAAAGAAAGAAGAGAGAAAAGGAAAGAGGGAAGAAGGAAGGAAGAAAGGGAAGGATGGGGGGAAAAAGGAAGAAAAGAAAAGGGAATTATACGTTGTTTCTGTATGTAGGACCAATACACACAAATCAAAAGAATTTGTCACAAGAATAGTAGTTATTTATGAATGTAAACTTTGAAAAGAATTTTACTCATATTGGCAAGAATATATAATTAAATTATTATTGATGAATACATTTTAAAAATTGCACCACATATATTAGCTAAAAAATAGAAAATAAAATCTAATCAAAGCACTCAATGAAAGCCCAGACAAATCTAACAAATCATGGCAAAAAATCCTGAAAGTTAAAGCAAAAATAAAAGACTAAAAAAAAATGTAATATGCGTAAAAGCCAAGAAATGGTATCCCAAACATTTAAACTATATGCCAAAAAAATAATAAAAACAAAGTAAAACAACAGAATAACCACAAAAAAAAAAGTCAACCAGGAAAAAAAAATATTGGACAGGGAGAAATTAAGCTTGACATTGCAAAAGAAAAAGTTACTATAGAAATTGAACATACGAATACCTGTTCATAGTCAGTGAAAATATTAAACAATGTACCATTTTCAGGCAAACTATTCAAAGCCTAACTAGAATGGTGTGCACAAATTAAAATTAATTTAGTAATAGTGACGGTATGAACTGGGATAATCAATATGAAAAGCAGTTTGGCAGTATTAAGGAAAAAATGAAAATGGTAGCCATAAAAAAAGAACAAAATCATGTCCTTTGCAGCAATATGGATGCAGATGGAGATCATAATTCTAAGTGAACCATCTTAGAAACAAGCAAACAAACATAACCTGACTATTGCATGTTCTCATTCATAAACAGGTCTTAAACATTGGGCATGCAAGAACAAAGACAGAACAACACTGAGCGCTGCTAAAGGGAGAAGAGAGGGAGGGGCAAGCGGCACACCGTCACCCATTGGGTACCATGATCTCTGCCAGGAGGAGAGAGGGCTCCTTAGAAGCGGAACCAGAGTCTATAATACTGAGTGACCTCTCACAGAAACAAAGATCCGAGTATCACATGTTCTCACTCACATGTTCCGCCTGGGCAGCGAAACCTCATCTCTACAATAAATCAAAAAGTCAGCCGGGCGTGGTAGTGCGTTTCTGTCATTCCGGCTACTTGGAAGGCTGAGGCGGAAGGATCGCAGGAGCCCAACAGGTCGAGACTGCGGTGGCCGGGAGCGGCCACTGCACTCCAATCTGGGCGACAGAGTGAGACTCCAACTCAAAAAAATGAAAGAAAGAAAGAAACCATTTTAATGTTAAGTTCAGTGTGGTATTATTTTCTCCGTATTTTCACTATTTAAAAATGCAATTGCAATAAATTTTTTAAAACTTAATAAACAGGTTATCACAGATGATCCTAAAAATGATGATGCTTACTTCTTATGATAGATCAGAAAATGTACTTTCTCTTTTTTCCCATTTCCATTAACTAATTACATTAGCATTGATTGGAGTTCTTTTTATCTTATATTGCGTGATTATCCTCTGCATATTAATACCATAGGAAATATAATCAAATTGTATGCTATCCTATGAAACTAGATTTAGTTCCTATCAGTCAACCTACATAACCTAGGTCCCTAGTTCACTTTATTTTTTGTTTATTTTTCTGTAATGTTATTACGTCTCTAAGGAATTATTGGTTTTGCAACCACAATCGATTCGATCCCCATATGTTGACTTTGAGTCAGTCAAAAACTATAGGCAACTGTGACCCTAAGTACCAAGTTAGTCATTCTCCTATGGAGAGTACAGGACAGTATCAGACTACATGGAATCCAGAGTCACTTTAAATCTCTTCTCCACTTGTTTTCTGACATTATTTAAGTGATATTCATATTTTAAAAAAACTTAAGAGGAAGTTTCTTCTGTCCCATAGTCATTTTGCAAATCTCTTACTTGCTCATAATGATTTTAATTAAAGTCCACATTCTTACAGTTGAATTTAAGAATCACTTAAACATGGTACACATTGCTGTGATTTAAATAGTTTTGATAATGGTACAATTTTTTTTCTGTAAAACCTGGAAAATTGATGAGTTTGTAATTGCAAAGTATATGTTTATTTCTCTTATAATATTTCTTCTGATGTCTACTTTATAGTTACACCAGATTGCTTATGATTAATATTTTCCTAATACATATGTTTTTATAGAAGTTGTACAAGATAAAAAAATAATTCTTTCGTCGTATTTTTGTAATAGAAACAAAAATACATTCTTAACATATAACATATATTTATATGATATCATTTAATTCTTGTGAGTTGACATCATCTCAGTATTACAGAAATTTGAATCTTATAATCATATCAATTGTTCTATTTGTAAAGTGAATAACTGAAGGTTGCTAGTATGGAAGTCAGGATCACCAGGAAAAATATGCCTCACTCAGACAATATTAATGTATAAATATATGATATTAATACAATACATATTCTGGAAGAAAAAACAGCTTGAATATAATAAATAAGTACTAATAAATAACTACTAATTAATAACACTACCAAGAAATACTAATACAATAACAGCTATTTAAATTAGTTTGGGGACATAGTGACCTTATCTTCCTAGAATGAACACTGCTCAGCAACTACATAGAAACTGCCTAAAAACGTTTAATTTTTTGTACAGCCAGCAGGAATGGATGCTACATGAATAAGGTCAAAAAATAATAATAATAAGAGAAAGAGAGAAGGAAAAATATCAAAAGTAAGAGAAGGAGCAAATAAAACCATAAGTTATTGTATTTATTCTTTCTCTTCCTGGGGAGAGGAGGAGACATCCTCTCACTCCAAGGTGAACATAAGAAGCAAGGACTATGTTTTGCCCTAACAAGTGCACTCTTGTGAGATAATATCATATCTGTATTACAGATGGGAAATTTGAAACTTTTAGTCATATAAATTGTTCTATTGGCAAAGCAAATAAATGAAGGTGCTGGGATGCAAGACAGGATCACCTGGATAAATATAACCAGCTCAGACAATTCACAATTCTTGTATGCATTCATTTACTTATTCAAAAACTGTGTTATGAGAGGCTACCAAATAAATTATTCAACATTAACAGTTGGAGAAAACGTGATTAAAAAAAACAAAAAAACAAGCCTTCCCTTATAGAACATATGGTATAATAGAAAATTCATTTAAAATGCTCTGTGATAAAGTGTTTGAATAATCAGGTTTGGCATGTGATACAACTTCATGAGAGGGTACATAATCTTCACCTACAGGCATCATATAAGGCTGGTGAAAGGAAATTATCCCTCCAAAATGAGTAAAAATTGGCAAGGTGAATAAATCATAGATGGAAGTGGAAGCAGCAATAAAAAAAGAAAAAGTACATTCTATGCAAACTGTGGCAAAGAAGGAAATATGGTGTCATTCAGAAATTGAAAGGCATTTAATTTTGGTAAATAATAGGTTACTTGTAGAGATGATTTATAAAAGGCAAGAAATGAGGTTGGAAAGGGAAACAGCAGCTACATTATTCAGGACCAGATAAGCACTGTTAAAAATTTGGGACTTCAATTGAAAAACCAAGATGGAGTCCGTGAAGATTTTTTTTTAAAGAAAGTTAAAATTGATTTGATTTGCATTTTAAATTATTCTCTTTATATCTAGTTTGAAACATGGGCTAGATAGAATTAAGACCTAATTATTAAAAAAAAATAAATACAAGTAAGTAGCAGCTATGCAAAAAAGAAATGAGGTTGGCCTAGACTAGCAAAGTAGCAGAAAAACTAATAAAATTCTTGCCTGTAGTCAAATAGAAAATAAAGCTAATTGACAGGTGGTTTTAGTTGTTGGGAATTCCAGATTGGATGCTGAATAGGAACATGAATTTTATTTTACTTGCTTGAATTAAAGTACAGATAAAGAAAAATAAGCCAGAAAAAAAAAAAAAATGCAAACAAGGAAACAAAAATTCAGTGTGTAAGCACAATTTAGAGGAAATGTAATGGTTTCAGGACTTACTGAGTTCAAAAATTAAATAGTTTCTCATCTCTCATTTCTCCCAGAAAAATGCTTAAAAACTTAAGAAACGGATTCAGTACAAATGCTTAATATTTAGGGCACAACCCACAACTGGGAAAGCAGAGAAATAGTGCCATTGTTAAGAAATCTGGCTGTAAAATCATTTTTGTTAAGTATCAGAACATTTAAGGGAGAAGGGGCATTAAGTATATTAAGACTCACATATCCTCTCAACTAGACTTAAGAATTCCAAAACTCTTTTTTTAAATTTTTTTTGAGTTGGAGTCTCACTCTGTCACCCAGACTGGAATGCAGTGGCCGCTCCCAGCTGTCGCAGCCTCGACCTGCTGGGCTCTGGCGATCCTTCCGCCTCAACCTTCCAAGTAGCTGGAACTACAGGCGCGCACTACCACACCCGGCTAATTTTTGATTTATTGTAGAGATGAGGTCTCACCAAGTTGGCCAGGCGGATCTCGAACCCACGGGCTCAGGCAATTCACTCACCTCAGCCTCCCAAAGGCGCAGGATTACAGGCTGAGAAGAATTTCAAAACTCTTAATGTTACTGTCTACAGCACCATGACTGTCAAGTTCAGGTAGAGGAAGTTCTGTCTTTCAAAGAAAGGAGACTGAGACTTTGTCTAATACAGTGGATTATAATTTTACTCAGCCTCACTAATTATCAGCGAAATGTAAATCAAAACTGCATTTAGATACCACCGAATCCCAGTAGGAGTAGCTATCATTAATAAAACAAACAACAACAGATGCTGGCGAGCATGTGGAGAAAAAAGAACGCTTCTACACTGCTGTTGGGAATGCTAACTAGTGCAAACTTTTTGGAAGACAGTGGGGTGGCGATTTCTGAAAGAACTAGAAATTGACCTTCCCTATGACCCAGCAATTCCCCTGTTGGGAATATACTCTCAGGAAGTAATTCTACAAAAAAGATACCTGCACAAGCATGTTTGTTGTCGCTCTATTCACAGTAGCAGAAACATAGAACCAACCATGCTGCCCTTTAGAGCTGAGCTGGATGAAAAAAATGTGGTGCATATAGACAATGGAATATTATGCAGCCACCAAGAAGGACAAATATATGGACTTCACAGCAACTTGGATGGATTTAGAGTCTATCATACTCAGTGATCTGTCACAGAAACAAAGAACAGAGTACCATATGTTCTCACTCATAAGTGGACCATCGTCAATTATAATATTATAAGAAAGGGATTGACAGTAGTGGGAAACTGCCAGGGGAGGGGGAGTTGGATTGAAATTTAAGGGAAAATGCCAGGGTAGGGAGGGGCGCATCTCATCAACAAGGGTACATGCATAATGAACATTTTATACCTAACCCTGAATTGTACCCCACATCTTTAAAATAAAATAAAGCAAAAATAAATAAAAATATTTTTTATCAGTTTTCATTGAAAAAGCAAAAGCATTCACAAAGTACAAAAGAGATTGGACTTCTAAACTTCTATAGGTAAGAAGCAGGCTAAAAAGTCTATTCGGGTGCTAAGATCACTCATTTACTAGGAAAAAGAAAAGTAGTATAAGAGCATGCAGTCAAGACCGGTGAAGAATCAACTTTCAGGAAACAAAACTGGGCATTAATAAGGAAAATTTGGACATTTAACCATACCTCAACAAACTCATCCCCAACAGGTCTTACTATGGATGAACAGATCCTCTTTCATCTGAAACCACAATTGAGTGAGACATTTGGGGAGATTGAGAGAAGTAAGTGTGTTTTACATGTTGGAAAAATATAAATTGTTTTCTTTTCCATTGAATCTGGGCTGGCCTTACTGATAACTTGACCATAAGAGTATGACAAAAGTGACATATGGTATGACAAAAGTGACATATGGTAACTAAGAAGATCAAGTCACAAAAAGCTTTGCAGCTTATTAGCCTAGTCTTTCTTTAATTTTTTTTTTTTTTTTGAGTTGTAGTCTCACTCTGTCGCCCAGACTGGAGTGCAGTGGCCGCTCCCGGCCACCGCAGCCTCGACCCGCTGGGCTCCGGCGATTCTTCCGCCTCAGCCTTCCGAGTAGCCAGAATTATAGGCATGCGCTACCACGCCTGGCTGATTTTTTGATTTATTGTAGAGATGAGGTCTCACTGCCCAGGCGGGTCTCGAACCCGCGGGCTCAGGCAATCCACTCATCTCAGCCTCCCAAAGGCGCGGGATTACAGGCTGAGCCACCGAGCCCGGCTGCCTAGTCTTTCTTAAAACTTTCACTCTGAGAGCCCTTAGTCACTATTTAAAATTGAATACTCAGCTGAAGAGACCATGTGGAAAGGCCTTGAGATTATTACTTGAGTAAAGATAGAAGCTCACCTTAGACCGGGCTGCCAGTCATCCTCACAGAGGTCCCTTTTGGGTAATTGAAACCATCTTGTAAATTGGAACAAGGCCGCCAGCTGTATGTTATTCAGTGGTCCAAGATGATACCATGTGAAGCAAAATAATTACCTACTTGGGGCCTGCTCAAATTGTTAAACTGCAAAACTATAAGATATAATACAATGTCTACTATCTCAAACCACTAAGTTTTGGTGTACTTTTTGAGCAGAATCTAGTAGTACAACAGCATCATTTTTTCCATGTTCACGGCTTGATTTTTTTAATCTTATTTTTTAATTTTCTAACCCATTTATGTTTAAACTTGTCAGAAATGTGGTTCCTATTTCTTGCTTTCTTCAGCTAACTTGCACAGTGCGGTGCTGTTTAAATACAACTATTTGATTACTCTTAAGCTTTTGTATGTATAGTTGAAAATATGTAAGAAAAAATGGTATAAGACCAACAATTTCAAATTCATCTTAATGCCATTAGGAAAGTGGACCATGTGTCTTTAGACAATTCTTTCTTGAAGAACCATTTGATCTCTCACAACTGTCTTTAATCTTTTGACTGCTTCTTCCTTCTCCCGGCCACCACCCCTCCCAACTTCTTGTAACATTTTAACTATTCAAGCAATACGTTGCTTTCTTCTTCACCCAGGCAAGTGAAGCAATAAAAAAGAACTTCAAAGAAGACTAATACCTACATGGGGGAGTCTGCACCAACATAATCTGCCTTTTCTCATTTGTCATACACGAAGTTTTAATGATCCTATTTAACACAAAGTTTCTGCCTTTATCCTATATCTCATCTCTTCACAAACTCAAAGTCATCAATCTAGCAGGTCTCTCTGCTCTCTTCTTTATTTTTATTTTAAGAATTTTTTGTACAATTCAGAATTAGACATACCAGTGGTCATTGTACAGGTAAAGTTTGGCTCCCACTTTGCCCTGTTTGAGATCAGGTACCCTTATCAATAAAGTATGTCCCCCACCCCCTGCCCCTGGAAGTTTCCCTCTACTGCTAATCCTTTTTTTTATAGCATAATGATAATCGTTCTGGGTCTGCTTATGAGTAAGAACATGTGGTAGGTTCTTCTATTCACTCTAAACTAAATCATTTCCATCAATATCCAAACAAGTTGGTATTTCTCACATCTTAACATATCACATCATTTCTTGACCATAATTTCATGCGGCATACTGCCCAATTATATAGCTTCCCTTTTACTCCCCACAAGAGAAATGTGTGTTTACCACTGTTTCCAATTCCTTTTTCCCGTTCTAACTTAAACTCATTCTAAATAGAATAACATTTAATAATTTTATAAAAAACTTTTTGATAAAGATCACTAATGACTTTACTATTGCTAGTTCCATGGCCAATAGTAAATTTTTGTTTTCTTGACTAATCTGAACTATGCAATGCAGTTAACAACTATCTCTTTCTCTTTGCCCTCAGCTTTATTTTTTTTTAATTTTTTTAATTTTAATTTTAATTTTTTGAGTTGGAGTCTCACTCGGTCGCCCAGACTGGAGTGCAGTGGCCGCTCCCTGCCACCGCAGCCTCACCTGCTGGGCTCCGGCGATCCTTCCGTCTCAGTCTTCCGAGTAGCCAGAATTACAGGCGTGTGCTACCACGCCCCGCTGATTTTTTGATTTATTGTAGAGATGACGTCCCGCTGCCCAGGCGGGTCTCGAACCCGCAGGCTCAGGCAATCCACTCACCTCACCCTCCCAAAGGCGTGGGATTAAGGCTGAGCCACCGAGCCCGGATTGCCCTCAGCTTTAACACTCACATGCTCTTCTCTTAGATTCTCCTCATATAAAACATTACATAGTTTGACCAAACCTTTTGAATAAAAGTTGCAGTCATTATGACACTGGCGATTTATCTGCAATAGTACATGTCTATTATCAGATAATTCTCTAACATACCAAACCAGAATATTATCACACACACAAATATATATATATATATGAAAATATAGTTTATTTAGAAAGTAAATTAGAGAGAGAAAGAGGAGATTCACCTCCCCAAGGTGGGGGAAGAGGCCAAAGCCAAGAAGCATGGCAACAGCCATATCTCAAAGAGAACATGGCTACACCAGAGCCTAGCAAGGCAATGGTCAAAAATATTATCTAATATAAACTGTGCATTTAAATCCTCTAATTTGCCATTTTCTTAAAGTTAAGATATAACTGCTTTTTGTCAATCCACTATAATACTTCCTTGCCAAATATTCTTGACTTTCAGGACAACACATCCTTTGGATTTTCTGTAGCATGAGACTGTACATAACTCACCCTATATACATTCATAATATAGGTCATCTTACCTATTTTATTGACTTTACATATTGCCAGAATATAGATGAGTACCAAGTTTAAAACTCAAAAGCTCAGAATTCGCTCTCCTAAGTTCTAGATTTCTTTATGTAAATATTTATGCGACTTCTACAATTCAATATCTAATAGATTTCTCAAACTCAATATGTCCAAATTGAACCCCTTGTTCTTCTAAAAAATCTTTGAATAAAATGTGCCAGCTTATCAGATGACAGCGTAAGTCTTTGAATTTTTCAATGATAAAGTTTAGAATTATCCTTTATTCCTATTTGTTCTCTCAGCTTACTTTAGATTATAAAAGTTTGTATTGCCTCTGTCTCTCAAATATATCTATTACTTCCTGCTGTGAATAATTCTACTATCAACAACATTATACTTAAAATACATTCTATAGTCTCTACTTTCTTTAAGATGCAAGGTGGCAGTAGATTGGAAGTACTTCTGCATGATCTGGAGGAAAAAAATGGAGCAGTGGCCAATGTTCTTTGTAGAAATGGTAATCAAATAAATGAAAAGCATAGAAACTGGCAAGTTGAGTATCAACTTACCCTTCCCAGTCCTGCCCACTTCTTAAATTTTGACACTGTGTATGCCAGGTCATTATCAAATACTGAGTTTTTGGCTCCCAAAAATATACCATGGACTACTACAAAAGTGGTTACTTTAGGGCCTTACTAGAACCTCTGTATATGCTGCTTTGCTTTTCAAATTGATTTGTTGGCAACTCCTCCTAATTTCTCAAATTTCCATTGGATTTTTACTTCCAGCAATTGTGTAAGGCCTAATAACTAAAATAAGTCTCTATCTCATGGCCACTAGTGGTTCTTCTTTCCTGATTAACACTGAATGATAGACCTAATAACACCATGAGTATAGTCATTTTTTGGACTTGATTTTTTTTTTAATCATCCTTTACTCTCTCTTTCTTTTTTAACTTTTAAAGTTTTTTATTTTAAAATTGTGAAGTACAATTCAGGGTTGTATACAAATATTCATTGTGCAGGTTTATTCTCAATGTCAGCCACACAGTTCCTTTTAACATATGTTGCATTCACAATTAATCTTCTTACAATCCTGTATTTATTTCCATTTTTGCTCAAGTCTAGAGCCCTTAAAATGGCATTAAAATGTCTTTGGGTTTCCTATGATCATCTTGAATGCATCTCCTATGATATTTTCTTTAGCTCACTTTTTATAATGGACACACTGCTTTGTTGTTTTTAAAAACAGCAAATACATTTCACAATTTAGAAAATTTGTTCTATATATTTTCTGTATGAATATATATTCTCTTGTAACAACTTGCCTGATTTCTCTAACTGTTTTAAATCATTTTCAAATCTCAAGTTTTAACATTCAAAATTTATTTCTGAATAAAATATGTTGTGATGCCTAACCCATTACTCTAATTCCGTAAGTTTCTAACATATGTATAATTATTATGCATATTCTGATATAATAAAGTAATGTTCCAATTTTCATGATACATGTGTATTATCTGTCTTACTGGATCACAGATTCCACAAGGTCATGAATAAGCATATGAACAAGATTTTAGCTGTAGCATTTACTCAACTAATATATGTCAGATGAATAGATGTAATATTACATTTAAGTATAAGGGAATAATTAGTTTGATTTAGTAGGTGGTGATGTTTAAGTTGAAGAGAAAAGTTTATTTTAAAAAATTACATACCATATAGGATAATATGGATCAAGAATTAACAAAACCACTTCCATGACAATCTGTTAAAAGAAGTTCATCAATTATGTTAAAAGGAGCCATACTTTTGATACTAACCACCGCTGATTGACAAATAGCATCTACAAGCATGTATCAGAAGTTAAACCAGTCCCTCATTTCCACCCCAAGAAAAATACAAGTTCATTGCCACTCATATAAATTTATCCTGTTAAAATATTTTACGAAAATAGTTTCGACACATCCACATCAACATTGTATCATATGACTTTAAAATATGAATATTAGGCAAAGGTACAATTGTTCTTTAGTTGATATTTATGTAATTGCTGTTGTTGAAATTAGTTGTGACCTTTATTCATCAGTTGCATTTTTATTGGAGATTATATATCTGTGTTTTATCAAATTAAACTATTGATTTCTCCAGCCCTACTTTTTTAAGCTACCATCAATGCACTCTCCTCCAATTTAATTACACTAAGTACAGCATCTAAGAAATAGAAAAACAACACTAAAAATAATTATTTGTAAACACCTATTGAATATTTATGTATGGGTAAATGAAAAAGAAATTTAGATATAGTTTTTGAGGCAAAATGATGATTTAAAAGTTGTCAGATGCACATGATGAATAAATTAAAAAAAAAAACCAAACAGATGTTGGTAAGAGTGCAAGGAAAGGGAATGCTTCTACACTGTTGATGGGAGTGTAAACTGGTTCAACTACTATAGAAAACAGTGTGGCAATTTCTAAAATAACTAGAAATTGATTTTCCTTACAATCTAGCAAACCCCCTTCTGGGAATATACCTGAAGAATTTCAAATCATTCTGCAAAAAACACTTGCATACACATGTTTATTGCAGCACTATTCACAATAGCAAAAACTTGGAACCAACCGGCACTGGATAAAGAAAATGTGGTACATACACATGATGGAGTATTACACAGCCATAAGGAAGAACAAAATTATGGACTTCTCAGCAAATTGAATGGATTTAGAGTCCATCATAATCAGGGATTTATCACAGAAACAAACAACTGAATATGACGTGTTCTCATACATAAGTGGTTCCAGAACATCTATCACAATCCTGCAAGAGAGAAATTGGCAGGAGTGAGACACTGCCAGGGCATGGAGGGGAGTCAATAACATCGCTAAGGGTAGCTTATTTGATTATAGTGACGTGGGGTAAAAGTTAGGATTAGTACGTCAGTAGTCTACATGCAGGTGAAGTCTGGACCTCCAATCGGCCCTCACTTTCCCTGGTTTAGGATCAGGTACTCTTAGCAATGTTACTTGACTCCCCTCGATGGCCTGGCACTGTCCTACTACTGCCAATCTCTCGCAGGATTGTGATAAATGTTCTGGAACCACTTATGTTTGAGAACATATACAAAAAATAAAAGTTGTCACTGCCATCTTCAAAACAAACAAAAAAAGTCTGAACAACTTGAATCTCAATAACTTGTCTTAGATTCGTCAGAGAAATGAGAAGACAAAGTACATTGATGTCATGAAAACTGAAGAAACAGATGAATACTGAAAAGCAAAGTTTGCAGGGAACAGAAACCACTGAACTAGGAAAACTTAGTCTTTACTTGACAAACAGCTGTAGGCTGAGCATAGAATAATCCAGGAATTAAAAACTCCTGGAGGCCAAGTGTTAGAAAGGCCCCACATTTTCATGAATTTTCAGCTGGAAAATTTTTACTTTTGGATTCTCGTAGTGAAGATCAGAGAAAAAAAAAAAAATCTCCCTGCTTTAGCAGGAGAAATAGAAAAAGTACTTGCATTGCAATAAGCTCAAAGGCAAAGTAACCATTTTGAAATTTTGCCCAGTGTTCTGTTCTTCACCTGCACTCAAAGAAAGCTATTTTATCAGAGCCTAACCCTTGCCAAAGGGAAATATTAAACTTCAGTGAAGTTTAATATTTTCCTAATGGACAATAAATAAATAAGCAAGCAAACAAACAAATAAACAAATAAATAAATAAAGCAACTGACAAGCTTTTGTGAAGGACACATCATGAAAGCACAGGTCCACTGAAAGAATGAGATCTAATCATAGGATTATAAAATATTACTCTTCCATTTCAATACCTAACAAAGAGATCTGCTGTATAACACAAAATTTAAGATGACAAAACTGCTTCTGAAGGTATTTAAGAGAAAGTTTCTAAGGAAAATCAAAGACAGTATGAGTAACAAAAATAAAACAAGATAAAATAAAAACCAAAGCTTTACACATCTATAGATACAGCAAAAAATGAATGTAGTATGAATTTTAGTTAGAATCCCTCATGACCAAAGGAATGCCTATATTAGTTCCTGTTGCCCTACACAAATGACTGGTATTCAACAAAAAGTTACAAGACATTGTAAAAGACAAAAGAAAACAGTCTGAAGACATGATGTTTGCAAAGGAACCAGACTCAGGTATGGCAGATATTTTGGAATTATCAAAGTGGAAGTTTGAAATAGTGATGGTGAATAAGCTAGATACATTAAGAGATATAAAAAGAAAGACCTTAGACAAATTAAATTTAGCAAAACTTAATTAAGAAAAAAAAGTGAATTTGGCAGCACACAGGACAAAAAAAGATTAAGAATGCTATGCTTTAAAGCACAAATGGGGAACATTTAAAGCCAGAAAAGAGAAGTGATTTATAGAAATAGCTTGATTGGTTAAAGTTCTGCATTTGCCTTATTTGGACATAGTCTGAGTCATTGGAAGTCAATAATTGGATAAAGCTTGGTTGCTGTGATTGACTAAGACTCAGCCACTTGTTACAAGAATATATTATTTAATAGTTTTCAAATTTTATTTTAAAGATATGTGGTGCAATTCAGGATTAGGTATGCAAGTGGTCATCATACAGGTAACGTTTGGGCCTCCCTTTTGTCCCCATTTTGCCTGGTTTGGGACCATGTTCCCTTATGGAAGTTGTGGTCCTCTCCTACTCCCAGTATCCTGTGACTGCAAATATTTTCTTATAGTATTATAGTACATGCTCAAGGTCTGCTTACAAGAATATATTCTTCAGGTAACTTGCAGTTTGTTTACATACTAAGTTTACAATTTATCACAAGTACCAAGGCAACTTTAGACAAAATGTAATTTAATTTGACATGGGACAAGTGGACATAAAATAACAAAATAGGTGGTGCAAGCAGAGCTGGAAATGCTAAGAAAGAATCAAAATAAAATTCTAGATATAAAAAGATTGTTAAAAAATGGAAGTATATTTAGCAACAGACTAAATGTTGTATGCCTTCATTTGGTCCATATCACCACAAGATCTAATTATTCCTCTGGTATTTAGGATTCCAATTCAGTGACTGCAGTTTCCAATGTACATTCTGACCCACAGAGGAAAACAAACATAGAGTACTAAAACAATGTCAAGTCTGCCCCCACCAATTTTATTCTTGTATAGTTTTGTTGAAAAATATGTTTACTTTACCCTTTCTCTGTTGGCGGCTTCATATTAAATGACTGAGCCACACTAACATTCCAATGTCTTTAAACATTTGAGTCCCTTCCAACTTGCTCACTCTGTGCCATCTTTTGGTCCATGTTTCAGTCAGTCAAAAAAATAGTTAAAGTTTTTTTAATTCCCTGAGCTGCAATATTAAATGCAGAATATCTGCTTAGGGAGCAAATATTAATAAATTCAGCCTCGCCTAACTTCATGTTCATTCCACAATTATTACACAGGATAAGTATTCACTTCTATATATGCTGCCTTAATTTTTGTGTGCATACATTAGAAAACTCAAGTAGTTCTTTTTTGGCATGTAGTGTACCTTCTCATGTGTCATACTTTGTGTATCATGTTTAAACATATGCTAAGAATTAAGTCTAATTATACATCTGAAAATTGGGGTGTTGGAGTTGTACCCTGAAGAGTCTCAGCATTGTTTTGCAAAACCACCTCTTCAGGTGTCCTTATTTCACTTTCCTCAGTCATTGCAGTGTTAATGGCTGCAATGGGGGCAGACTGACTTTTCCCACTGAGAATAGTAAGATCTTTCCCACTATCAAAGAATACTCACCAAAATTTATATTTTCCAAGACTCCAGCTTCATCAGGTTATTCCCACATATCACCATTCTATCTTTTAGGATCCTATTCCTTTCCAATCAGTATCTTGACTTTATGCTCTATTGGGCTTGGTCTCACATTGCAGTTTAGCCAGTTGTAGAATGATATTTTTTTACTTTTTATTTTCAATAATCTTATTTGATTTTCAGCAATCTTATCCCTGTGACTACAGGAGCTGAAGATCTCTTTGAGGTCACACATAGAGGTTTTTAATTATTTATGAAGTATTAATGTAAAAATTTGAGTCTCTGATCTTTTCTTTCTCTACTTTGTTCAGTAACAATATAAGCAACCTGACAATTTTATTATATTTGGTAGTTTGTCAAAAAATATTCATAAGTGTCATATGCACAGTCACCTAGATCTTTGCTACTTATAAGTAGGGGATTATAAGTAAGGTATTTTGCATATCTCTATTCCAAGGTCATACCATGGAATATCAATGCTCTCTTTAATGCTGGGAATAATGTCATTACTGCATTCAAATATAATCAGATTATAGAGTCAATTGCAGAATCTAGGGACCAATTCAGATAAATTATCCTTAAAATTTTGACATTCTGAAATAACTTTCAATATCAAAATATGTACTAGGGTTCTCTAGACAAACAGAATCAATAAGATGTGAATGTATACATACATGCATCCATACAAACATATATATTTACATATATTATACATACGTGTGTGTGTATACACACACATACACACACACACAAATACATAATTTTAAAAATGACTTTTGTGATTATGAAGGTTGACAAGTTCTAAGATTTGTGGAAGTAAACCTGGAGACCCTGGCGAGCCAATATATGCTTCTAATATAAGTCTGAAGGCCAGCAAGCTTGAGATTTATCAGAAGCCAGTTTTTAAATCCAAGAACAAAAAAATAATGCTCTAATATTGAATTTCCAAGCATAAGTGACTAATTTTGGAAGAAATTTTTCGACAATGGCCTCCCTGAACCTCTAGCAATATACTCTATGTATATTCATCATAGAAGACTGACCTTGTCTGCAGACAGGCTAAATTAATTGAAATGCCCTCTGTTTCCATTCAAAAGTTCAGTTTCCTGAAATGTCAGCTGTTTAGGAGCTAAGAAAAGAACTAATGTCTTATTCTTCCTTCCTTTGGTCTATTTGGCAGAGAAATACGGGTTTTTGTCTTTTGTAAAAAAGACAAATCACATATAAAATCTTATCAGTCAACTCACTGTGAATGAAGTAAATTGTCCTTTCCTGAGAGCAGACTAAGACTGGGAGAAGACTAGAAAATGGAAGACGGTAGCCCCTAAAGCTAGAAGAGAGAAAATGGGCAGCATGTGGAAGAGAAAGGAAGTAGAGAGAGAAGGAGCTGGTGAAGTCTTCCCACCTGGAAAGTCAGCAATGAATGAGAATTCCTGGTGCTCCACATTCTCATCAGCATTCGGTGTTGTCAGTATGTTAGTCATTCTAATAGCAATACATAGAAATTATGAACTCACTAGCTCAACTAATCATTTGATTATTGACTTTCTCCTACAATAATACCATCAAATGGTCAACTGGACCATACTTAAAAACCCTGAATGACTGAGAACTCTGCCTGCAGAGACTGACTCTTTCAAATTGGTACTTGTATGAACTTTGTTTATAAATATTATAAAAGTAATAGTAAATAAAAATGGCAAATATTCCTTATAATTCATGATTAGGAAATTAATGCTAGAAAAAAAGACTCTTTTGTATATGTGTTTGTTTATTTTGTTTTGAGTCGGGACCTTACTCTGTGACCCAGAGTGAAGTGCAGTGGCATGATCACAGCTCACTGCAGCCTTGACCTCCTGGGCTCAGGTGATAATTCCACCCCAGGCTCTCAAGTAGCTGAGGCTACATGTCAGCAACAGCATGCCTGGCTAATTTTTTATTTTTTTGTAGAGATGAGGTATTGCTATGTTGCCTAGGAGTTCTTGAATTCTAAGGGTCAAGTAATCCTTTCACCTTGGCCTCTCAAAATGCTGAGATTACAGGCATGAGACACTGTGCCCAGCCTGGATATGTATGTTTAACTTTCAGTAATTAGATATAATTATGGTCACACAAAATATATTATGAATATTTTACAAATTTACAAATACAATAATATTCATAATAAATTATATCATAAGGCCAAGAGTACAAGCTGCATTGAATTGTTAAATAAATTTAGTAGTTTGCTTTCTAGTCAGAGACCATTTAAATGACTGGTTTTCTCGTATTTGTGGGGAAGATATCACATTTCAATGGTAAATAAATTTTCATGTAAATCTTCTATAGTAGCTAAAAGAAAACATGAAATATTAAATGACTTATGCTAGTTAATACATATGTTTTATAAGATCAGCTACAGACCAATAAGTGAATTAAGATTGATAAACTTACATAAGTGATGTTTATTTTTATCTGCTTTAGTACATACATATTAAATCATTAAGTGCAGGAGATTTGAATTATGTGGTAAAAATAGTACATATATATACATGAAATATTGGTTTTTTTAAAAATTAAAATACTAGTCACTTTTTTATTTTGACATAATTTTAGTATTAGATAACACAATCTGAAGAAATAAGTGAGAGATTACGGGTTAAATTTTGAAAGAAAAAAATTGATACCAGAATGGCCAAGCTTTTAGCATGTATATGTGTGTGTGTGTATATTTAAACAATTTTGGTATTTCTTATGGATCCTGATTGGAAAAGAAATTATAAAATGTATTTTATAACTTATGTTGTAGCCAGGCTCGGTGGCTCAGCCTGTAATCCCACGTCTTTGGGAGGCTGAGGTGAGTGGATTGCCTGAGCCCGCGGGTTCGAGACCCACCTGGGCAGCAAGACCTCATCTCTACAATAAATCAAAAAATCAGCTGGGCGTGGTAGCGCATGCCTGTAATTCCGGCTACTCGGAAGGCTGATGCGAAAGGATCGCCGGAGCCCAGCAGGTCAAGACACTCCAGTCTGGGCGACAGAGTGAGACTCCAACTCAAAAATAAAATAAAATAAAATAACTTATGTTTTATAATTACGAATAAAAAAGTTATAGGGCCTGCACACCTAGATTGCATTTGAATCAAATTTGCTCCACATTCAAATGGATGCTTTAAAATAACTAATTGAATAAGAAAATTGTTTTATACGCACTTTGTTTGGAGCATTTTTTAAACAATATTTTATTTCTACCACTAAAATTTCATGAGAAGAAATTTTCAAAAATTTGTATGCAAATTATTAAAAATTCTCTGACATTGGAAAAGGCAGCCAGTCACTAAGTAAAACTTTTGAAAAAATAATATTTCCTTCTACATGAGTTATTTCTTCAAGATGAATACACATGGGAATCCTAGCTGATATAATGAACAGATAGTTGATAATAAAACAATTAAATAAAAGGTCATTTGCCTTATTTCCAAACAAAAGCTGCTATCCCTGTTAGTCTATTAGTTGGTGGAATAATTTGGTTTATAAATGCTTCTGTTCATGCTGAAAATCTGTAACCCTCATAATAGAATGCCCTGGTTGAACCTGATGTACGCAAAATGTAACACCTAGTGCTATGGATGCACTTTAAACTGATATGTTGTCACTTCAAATTACATTGCGTTGGCATCTGTGGTTATTTAGAATTACAAGTTAATTTGGATGACTTCCAGAACAAATAAACAAGTGCAAAACTGTCTCAATGAATTTATTGTGCTTGAATGATCGAAGGGCTTTGTGTGTGTGTGTGGCTTTAATGTTCCAGAATAATTTTATCTAACAGCAGGGGGTGGCTAGACTTCTAAACAAAGTGTTCTTTTATTTTAAATTATATGAAATCTACATGAAAAGGATATTTAGTTTTAATTACAATAATAATAAATAGAAAATGACTAAAGCATCCTACAAAATAATTTTATGCATAATATAATGACAATTATGAGCACAACAGTAAAACATAAGTGGAAATATTTATAGACAAACAAAATAATTCATGAAAAAGGATTTTGAACTGCTGAAAATAACATATCCTAGTTGACTGAACAGCAAACTAGAGCTATTAAAAGAGAATGACCCAAAAATTAATAATAATCCTAAAACAGTAATTTTATTTTAGAAGATTAACAATAATGTTCCCTGAGAATTTACAAATTCAATGTCATCTAGGAACCCACAGGAAAAATGAATATATGTATTATGTCTATGGCTAAATGCAGGTTCTGAGTTTTCTTTTTTCTTTTTTTTTTTGAGTTGGAGTCTCACTCTTTCACCCAGACTGGAGTGCAGTGGCCGCTCCCGGCCACCGCAGCCTCAACCTGCCGGGCTCCGGCGATCCTTCCGCCTCAGCCTTCCCAGTAGCTGGAATTACAGGCATGCGCTACCACGCCTGGCTGATTTTTTGATTTATTGTAGAGATGAGGTCTCGCTGCCCAGGCGGGTCTCGAACCCGCGGGCTCAGGCAATTCACTCACCTCAGCCTCCCAAAGGCGCGGGATTACAGACTGAGCCACCGAGTCCGGCTGAGTTTTCTATTATAATCGATTACTGTTGCAATGACTCTTACACCTCTAGATCTTGAAGTAGTGCTTGCAGCCATGTGATATGGTGTAGGTTTGCTCCTGGGCATTTATTTTCTTCAACTGCATATTAACTCAGAAAAATCTTACTAAATCTTATGCTTTAATGTACGTGCATAATATATAGTTAGTTCCTTCCATGGTCTCTTAGCTAATATAATATAAAATCTCCTAGACTCAAATAGTGTGATGGTTAATTTTACATGTCAACAAGGCTAGGCTAGCATGCCTAGTTTGTTTGTTTGTTTGCTTGGTTTTATTTTGTTTTGGTCAAACACCAGTCTTGATGCTGCTTATAAAAATATTTTAAACTGTGATAAGCATTTGAATAAGTAGAATTTGAGTAAAGATGGTCCCTCAAAATGTGATTGGTCTCATCTATTCAGTTAAGGCCTTAGGGGCAACAGAAACTTTTCCAAAGAAGAAATTCTGCTAGAAGACTGAAAAACACAGAGGCCACACCTGAGTTTTTTGCCTTATAGATTTTAAACTCAAAGACTGTAACATCAACTCTTTGAATTTGCAGGCTAGCTGCCTGCTATACAGATTTTTTTTTTAATTTCCCTGTCCCTGTAATTAATAAGAAGAGCCAACTCTATAAACTCTATGTGTCTCTCTGTGTGTGTTTCTCCTACAGACACTGTTTCTCTGGAGAACACTGACTAATACACATACTCATTAAGAATCTGTTAGAGATTTCATAACTAATGTTCAAAACTGAACTCTTGATTTCTCTCCACCCAATGATCCCAGAGAAAATTAGAATCACTGATAATTTCAATCCACTAGCTACCATGATGTGTTTATGAATATTTGAAATCTCAGACCAGGCTCAGTGGCTCAGCCTATAATCCCAGTGCTTTGGGAGGCCGAGATGCATGGATTGCCTGAGCCCGCAGGTTCGAGACCTGCCAGAGAAACTTGGCGAGACCTCATCTCTACAATAAATCGAAAAATTAGCCAGGCACGGTAGCATATGCCTGTAGTTCTGGCTACTTGGAAGACTGAGACTGATGGATCACCGGAGCCCAGTAAGTTGAGGCTGCAGTGGCCGGGAGCGTGCCACTCACTCCAGTCTGGGCGACAGAATGAGACTCCAACTCAAAAAAATAATAATAATAATTTAAAAATATAATAATAATATTTGAAAACTCAAAAAAATAATAATAATAATTTAAAAATATAATAATAATATTTGAAATCTGTATAAAACCTGATGAACTTAAAGAAGGACTCAGTGTGTCTCACATGCCTCCCATTTGCTCACTGTAGAGTCAAAAGTAAAATATTTGTTTTCATGCCTTATTTTCTCCTCTAGTTCAGTCCAAAAATGTATTTTTATTCCAGCAATAATAACATCTGAAGGCCAGGATGTGACTGTGGGGTAATAATGAATAGTCTCTTGAGTTTGCTACATAGGATTTAATATTCCTAGCTATCTTTTAATGCTTGCTGCTTTCAAAATCTTATTAAAAGTATTGCTAAAATTTAAAACATAATACTTTAATGTCTTAAGTTGCAGGCTCACAAAACATGAATAAATATTCACTGCCATTCTAATATATGTGCCTTATTGTTATTGTGGAACTGGTGCATAGTCAAGCCTGGAACACTGCATCCAACCTTATCTCAGACCTAAAGCCTTATAACATTTGAATATTATAGTGAACTCATTTATGTGATTTTTATACAACTAGATTTCTGTAGGGCTAGTTTCACAAGAAAAATAAACATGAGCTTCAAAACAAGTATATGCTCTTTTATTAAAATTCTGGCCTACATAGCAAAACAAAATAAAACAAAAAATTCAAATATTAAATAATACCATAAATGTGGCTGCAAATATTAATATAATAAAGTCACCAAATCTGTTAAAATAATATGTTAAAAACAAACATTTGTTTTATTCTAGTATATGTATTATATATACTTTATAACATATACTATATATATATTTTATATACATACTTAAATTAAATGTGTGTATATATTTATGTGTGTGATGGTTGACTTTATGTGTCTAAATTAACTGGGCCATTCAGTGCCTAGAAATTTGGACAAACATTATTCTTGGTATTTCTGGGAGGATGTTTTTGATGAGATTAACATTTAAGTCTGTAGATTCAGTAAAGTAGATTTCCCTCCCTAATGTGCGTGGCCCTCCTCCAGACAACCAAAAGCCTGAATAGAAACCAAACCAAACCAAACCAAAAAAACTTGAGCATCCCGTGAGTATAAGATAATTCCTTCCAACTGTTTTTGAGAGGAAACATCATATCTCCCTTCCCTTGGACTGTAACTGAAACATTAGTTTATCTGGGTCTCCAGATTGCCCCTACAGATTTTAGGAATAATCAGCTTGCCAGTATGTCCATAATCAGATTATTCTATGAGCCAATTTCTCTCTCTCTCTCTCTCTCTCTCTCTCTCTCTCTCTCTCTCTCTCTCTCTCACTCTCTCTCTCTGGCGAATCCGGACTAACACATATTTTAGTATCAAGAGTGGTTTAACAAGAATAGAATTTTAAGAATGAGTTTTCTGAATTGGTATATTGGTTTTGGAGCTTCTGAAATTAACTCTCTAATCTGATTGAATTTAAAGACAACATTGACTTTAGTTCCAATATAAAAGAAAGCACAATTCTAGTCTGTGGTGATATTTGGCAGTAAAGATAAGCCAAATATTATAATTGGATATTCTGATCCACTATAAGAAACAAGAATCTGGGTGACTATGAATATGATACAAACATTTTTTTAGCAAGCTAATGAATACCATAACTGTGAGAAGCAGAGTTGTGAGGGGAACTCAGCAACTGTGAAGTGCTCTGTGATGGGTCTTCCCCATAGATTTAATCTTGTAATGGACCTTTCAATGTTTGAGCTGGGAAACCTGAACACAAAGGAACTAATCTCATTTTGGGGTGTAGAACCAAGTGGTGGCACTCAACTTCTGGCTCTGATTTTTATAATGGTCCCCAGAGTCAAAGTAGTGATCAGAATAGTCTGACTCGTGTGGAAATATGGTGTTGTCTAGTTGATCCTGGTATTCCTAGAAGCAAATGATTTTTAAGAAGTGAAAGTAAAAAAAAGTTTATTAAATAAGTACTTGATCTCAAGTAGAAAGTTCTAGGTCATATGAACAAAAGACTATCATGTATCATAAAAAAGTTTGATCTGTTTAATAGCCTCAATTAATTTCCTTACTTGATCTAGTTAAAAACCCAGACTCTTAAATGAAGTGAGACCCATTCTCTTTGTGAAAGGATCTCAGTACAAAATGTTATACGATTATTTTTTCTCCTAGCCTTCCTCAAAGAGACATACAGTCTTTTACCGGGGTAACTGATCAAAGAACAAAAATTAATCAGATTTTTCAGAGACTACTGAACATTCACTTAGCACTAACCCTAATTCAATAAGACATACCAGTCTACCAGTCAGAGCAGTGGTTATGGAATTTAGGTGATAAATGGAGTGTTAGCTCAGCTCCACCTTAAGTTGGGGCTAATGTTTCTCAAATATATTCTGTGGTTATATTCGCAGTTCTTAAATGTATAATAGAAATAGATACATTCAGCAGAAGGCAGAATCCCCTCAAGGTTACCTTACCTGTGAAGTGAGAGGTACAGTGGGAAAAGCCAAATGGAAACCACTAGAACTTCCTCTACCTAGGAAAATAGTAACCTAAAAGCAATTCTGAACTCTGGGAGGGATCACAGAGATTATTACCCCTAGCTAAAACTCGTAAGATACAGGAGTGGTAACTCCCATGACATTTTCCCTTCAATTCATTTATTTAGCTTGTGCAGAAGACAGCTGGATTTTTGAAGAATGATGGCGAATTATCATAAATTTAACCAGCTGGTTATTTCAATTGAAGCTGCCATACCAGATGTGGCTTCACTGCTTTAGTAAATTAACACATCCCTTGGTACCTGATATGCAGTTATTGATCTGGAAAATGCCTGTGTCTCCTTTCCTGACAATAAGGACCATCGTAAGTAGTTTGCTTTCAGCTGTCAAGGCCAGAAATAAGCTTTTACTCTCCTACCTCAGGGGTATATCAACTCTCTACCTCTGTGTCACTATTTTGTTCACAGGAATCTCGATTGTGTTTTTCCACCATAAGATATCATAGTGGTCCATTGCATTGATCACATTATGCTAATTAGTCCTAGTGAGCAACAAGTAGCCCAAGTAGCAACTACTCTAGATTTTTTCGTATGATATTTGCATGTCAGAATGTGAAAAAAAATCTGACAAACTTTCTTGCTCAGTGAAAGTACTAGAAGTTCAGTGATATAGGGCATGTAACGATATCCCTTCTAAATTGAAGGACAGTTTGTTGCACCAGTCCTCATCCACAAGCAAAAGAGAAGCACAGTGCCTAGAGGACCTCATTGGGTTTTGTAGTCAATATATTTCTAATCTTGGTGCATTATTCGGCATATTTACTGAAAGACCCAAAACTGTTAGTTTTAAGTGGCACCCAGATATAAGGCAGGGGGTGAGAGAGGAACATCAGCAGACCCAGAATACCATGTAAGTTGCTCTTGCACTTGGGCCATAATATCCAACAGATTTAAAGGTGCTTAGAGAGTCAGTAACAGGGGAGCTGTTTGGAGCCTTTAACAGGGTTTTAGAATTTTAGAGCCAAATCTTGCTATATTATGTGGACAACTACTTCTCTTTTAAGAAAAAACTCTTGGTCTGCTATGGGCCTTAGTGTAAATTAAACTCTTAATAATTTGCCAACAATTTACCATGCAATTGAAACTACCTATTATGACTTGGGGTTATCTGATCCATCCAGGCATAAAGTCTGGCAAAGACAGCAACACTCCATTATCAAATGGAGGTGGTAGATATGTGACTGAGCCCAAGTATGCCATGGAGGCATTATTAAATTACATGAAGAAGTGGCCAAAATGTCAATGGTCATCACTCTTGTTGCATTACTACCCATCCCCCAGCCTGCACCTGTGGCCTTAAGGGGAATTGCCTACTCTCTGTTGACAGAGAGGTAGAGCACAAAGGCCAGATTTTGGAATGTTCTGCATAATATAAGCACCACACAAAAGTGGACAATTACAAGAATACAAAGAAAAAAAAATGAGCCAATGTAAAAGAGAAATTAATTTTGACAATTACAAATGGTTTGATTGTTCCAGGATTTGGACAGATACAGTAGTAATGTGTTGGCAAGGGGCTCTGGAAATCTCTCTATAAATAGGAAAAGAGTAATAAGATATTTGTGTCCTCTGTAAATGCCTGAAAAGTGTAACCTAAGCAGAAAAGGATTTTGATGTTAAAATGACTTATTATTTGGAGATCAGACAGCCTCTTTTTTACAGAAACTCCTGTCATTGATTGACCAAAGAGTCTATGGTGAACAAAGTGTTTATGATGACAGGGATATAGATTATGCATAGGTTCAGAAACATAATCTTCTACTCAGTAGGCCAAGATGACTACAGACAAAGCTAAATGCTCAGATTGCTAGAAGCAAGATCAACACAAAGTTTCTGATATGGTCTCACAACCAGGAATGATCATGCGTGTCCTGGTAGACAGATAATTGCAACGGACTACTTTTATCATAGAAGGAGAAGCATTTTGTTCCTTGGTTTTTGTTTTGTTTTTTTGTTTGTTTGTTTGTTTGTTTGTTTTTAGTTGTAATCTCACTTCGTCACCCAGACTGGTGTGCAGTGGCATACTCATGGCCACCCCAGAGCTGACTTGCTAGCCTGGGGTGATATTTCCTCCTCAGTCTTCCAAGTAGTCAGAACTACTAGCACGTGCTACCACGCCGGGTTAATTATTATTATTATTATTATTGGTTTATTGAAGAGACACAGTCTCATCAAATTGCCTGGGTTGATCTCGAACCCGTGGGCTCAAGCAATCCACTCTCCTCGGCCTCCCAAAAAGTTGGGATTACAGGCTGAGCCACTGAGCCTTGCCACACTTTATTCTTAATGGAAAATTTACTTTAGATGTGGATTTCCTGCTTACCAAAATTACCATCTGTACACTTAAAGAAAATTTTATTTGTCATCATAGATGTCTAAACTGCATCACTTCTTATATAAAGAACTCACATTGCAATGAATGAAATGTAACAATGGGTCCATAATTATGGAGTTCACTTGTCTTTCCATGTTCTTCACCATTTTTAAGTAACTGATTTGATAAAGAATAGAATGGCATTTTGAAAACTCAGTTACTGTGGCAGCTAGGTGACAATAGTTGTCAGGCCTGATGCAAGGTTCTTCAGAATCCGGTGTATTTCGTAAACAGCATCCAATATATGGTAATATTTCTCTTATTGCCAAGTTTCTGAAGCTCAAAATTCAAGGGGTGACTCATTAGCAAAAAATATACTTTCTGTACTCTTTACACAAACCTTATGCTCTGCTGCCCTAGTGGTCTTAGCTCCAAGGAGAGCAATGCTTTCATCAGGAGACACAACAATGATTCTATTGAACTGAAAGTTAAAGCTGCCATATAACCATTTGTGTCTTCTCATGCCTCTGGATCCACAAAGAAGGGAGTTACTGTGCTAACCAGTGTGATTGGTTCTCACCGTCAAGTGACTAACAAACAACTACCCCACAATGAAGGTAAGGAAGATTATGTCTAAAATACAGAACATCCTCTTGGGTATGCCTTGTGATTAAGGTCAAGGGAAAACTACAACACCCTAATCCAGACTAATGGTCTAGGTCCTTAATGCATTAAAGTTCAAATCACTCTACCAGATAAAGAACCATGACCAAGTAGTTGCTTGCTGAAGGCGAAGTGACCACAAAATTGGTAGTAGAAGAAATTAGTTATAAATACCGGCTATGACTATGACTATGCTAGGACTATAACTGGCAAAATAAGTATGTCCTTATTTTATTATGAATGTGTGTTGTGATTATTTTTGTGTTCCTTTCTTTTTATTCCCTTATCATGTGACATAAGATGTACTGACTTTATTTCATGATATTTAACTTATGTCATATCATGGAAAATGGTAAATATTACACAAAAACTTTCTTCCTCTTCTGGAAAAGATGGTAATGTGTTTTCAGTTGTACTCATAGTTGTTCATTTTAGGCAGAATTATGAACTTGTATTATTTTTATTTGTAAACTAAGACCTCTAGGCCAGCAGAGCATAAGGTTTGTGTAAAGAGTACAGAAAGTGTACTTTTTGCTAATGAGTCACCCCTTGACTTTTGAGCTGGGAAACTTGGCAATAAGATAAATATTACCATAGTTTGGATGCTGTTTATGAAATACACAGGCTTCTGAAGAACATTACATCAGTCCTGCATATATGTGTGTCAAATTGATAAGATGGAAACTTGTTATTGGTATTTTTATGTCTACTTGATTTGGCCACAGGGTACCCAGATATTTGTCCTGATATTATTATGGGCATTTTTATGAGAATGTTTTTGGATGAGATTAACATTTAAATGGGTAATCTGAGAAAGGCAGACTGCTGACCTTTCTCTGAATAAAAGATAATTCTTTCTGCCTGACTGATTTTGTGTTATGATGATAATTATTTTTTTTCAAACTGAGCTAAAACATTGGTTCTTCCTGTGTTTGTAGCATACTACCAGTCAAACTGGAATTATAGCATCAATTCACCTGTAACTCTAACTTGCTGACTATATGTCTTAGAACTTGTCAGCCTCCATAGCTAATTTTTTGATAGATCTTATTTTATAGATAAATCAATCTATATGTCTACAGTCAGCCTCCGCATAATGCCTTTTTGGTCAACAATGAACAGCATATGCAATGATGGTACTATAAAATTATGGTCGAAATGAAAAATTATTATACCTAATGGTGTCACAGTCATTGTATCATTGTAACTTTATAGCACAATTTGTTACTCATAATTTGTGATGATGCTGGTGTAAACAAACCTACTGCACTATCAGTCCAGTCATATAAAACTACAGCACATGTAATGTACAGTAAATAATACTTGATAATAATAATAAGTGTCCGTTTCTGGTCTATGTAGTTACTTTACTAAGTTTTCACTGTTATTATAGAGTGTACTCCTTCTACTTATAACAAAAGAAGGTAACTGTAAAACAGTCCTCTGGCAGGTCCTTCAGGAGATATTCCAGAAGAATGCATCGTTAACATAGGAGATGACAGCTCCACACCTGTTATTGCCCCTGAAGAACTTCCAGGGGGACAAGATGTAGCCATGGAAGACAGTGATATTGATGATCCTGACCCTGTGTAAGACTAGCCTAATATGTGTGTTTGTGTCTTAGTTTTTCACACAAAGTATGTGGGGAAAAGGGAACACTTCTACACTATTGGTGGGAGTGTAAACTAGAAAACCCTCTGTGGAAAACAGCTTGGCAATTCCGAAAGGATCTAAAGATTGACCTTCCATATGACCCAGCAATCCCCCTTCTAGGAATATACCCAGAGGAACTCAGATCACTCTATGAAAAAGATACCTGCACACGCATACTTATTGCAGCATTATTCACAATAGCAAAGACATGGAACCAACCATGCTGCCCATTGAAAGTGGACTGGATAACAAAATGTGGTACATCTACACAATGGAATATTTTGCAGCCATAAAGAAGGACAAAATTATGAACTTCACAGCAATTTGAATGGACTTAGAGGCGATAATACTGAGTGATCTATCACAGAAACAAAGAACTGAATACCACATGTTCTCAATCACAGGCAGGCCTAGATTAACTATCATAATACTACAGAAAGGAATTGGCAGTAGTGGGAAACTGTCAGAGGAGAAGAGGGGTACCTAGTCTCAAACCAGGTATAGTGGGGACCAAAGTGCAACCCAAACATTACCTGTACAATGACCATTTGTATACCTAACCCTGAATTGTACCCCACATCTAAAAAATTAGAATTAGGAAAAAGTCTTATAATTAAAATACATCGTAATAAAATATTTTTGCATAGCCATACTATGTGTTTTTTTAAAGCTGTGTCATTATAAAAGAGTCAAAAGTTAAAAAATTTATGATGCACAAAAGTTACAGAAAACTAAGGTAATTTGCTATTGAAAAAATAATTTTAAATAAATTTCATTTAGCCTAAGCCTCCGGTGTTTGCAAATTCTACAGCAGTGTACAGGAATGTGCTGGCCTTACCATTTACTCATCACTCACACATCATTCACTGACCCACCCAGAGAAACTTCCAGTCATGAAAACTCCACTTATGGTAAGTGTTCTATACAGCCGTAACATTTTTAATCTTCCTACCATATTTTAGTATACTTTTTAAATGTTTAGAAACACAACTACTAACCACTGATTTACAATTTCTTACAGTATTCAGCAAAGTTACATTCTGTACAGGGTTACAGCCCAGGAGCAAAAGACTGCATCATATAAATGAAAGTATAGTAGGCTGTACCATCCAGGTATTTGTAAGTCATTCTAGTACACTCTATGATATTCACACAATGTTGAGATGATTGCCTAATGACATGTTTCTGAGAGTGTATCCCCATAGTTGAGTTATGTCTTTATTCATATCTGTATCTATCTTTGTATCTCTGTACCATCTATATATCATCTATCTATCTATATCCTTTACTGGCTATGATTATCTTGGTAACCCTAATTAATACAGTGTGTCTGTCTGTTTGTCTATCTATTTATCTATCTATCATCTCCTGTATTGACTATATTATATCTGGATAATCTTAATTAATACAGTGTGATTCAAGATTGTGGAAGGAGTGTTTTTAAAAAAATATATTATTTCCTACATATGCCATTTAAGTAACAGAAAATAAAACACATAAACTAAACAGCTGAGAATACACATGGTTTCTACCACCAGACCAATTACTTGGAGAAAACACAGCAGATGAAAAAACAGAATCAAAATTTTGGAGATACTGAAACAAACCAGCCTAAAGATAATGATGTATTCCTAAAGTCTAAGAGAAACCTCAGAAATGAACATGCTATATTGAAACTTTACGAAAAGAGAGGCTGAATAAACAAACTGACATGTAATTTGGAAACAAGATCATAGGTTAAAATAAATAATTCAGATTTAAAATCAGAGACAGATGGAAAATATAAACAAGCATTCAAAAAACAGTAAATAGAGCGAATGAAGATTTAGCTATCATTTACTCAAAAGGAAGAGAAGAATCATGGCAGGAGAAAATGTACATTGTGACTGAAAGTTTTTGGAGCTGCTGAAAAATATCAATCTACAGATTCAAGAAGCTAACGTACTTGTCAATTCAGAGAGAAATAAGGCAGTAGAATAACAAGGCCAAAGAGAAAAACTTAAATTTAAAAGAAGCCAGGAATGAAGCGAAAAGTTAAACAGTATCTTCTCATTAGAAACAATGAAAATCAGGAGAAAGTGCGGTAATAGTTGCCAGGTGCAGAAAGAAATGAAATATCAACTTAGAATTGTAAACCAACTAAAAAAAAATCTGTCAAGAATAAGAGTTAAATGAATGTTTTTAAGAAAGAGACAGAAAAAGAGAAAGACAGAGAAATTGGGGTTCTATTTTAAGGAAATTATCTGGAATTTACTTTTAATCATAATGAAAGCAACACTGGATGGAAGATTTCAGATACGAGAAATAATTATTTGTAAAATAGTGTTGGTGTGTGGACAAATGTAGGCAAACTGACTGTAGAAAAGAGCATTAGAATGTGTGAGCTTTAAATATTGCCCACCTATTCTGAATAAAATTCATTATATAAGCAATAGGGAATTAATTGAAGTAAAAGTTTTCATGGTTCCTTTATTGGAAGAAGAGCAATGGCACTAATTACTTTTAGACATAGGCAACTTAAGTCTAAGAATTAGAAATTCTTGAAGAACTACCAACATTTTAGAAAATGAGGGTATAACTAAAAAGGGAAGAATGCTTTAAAATACTAATATATACAAAAGTGATAAGACATGTTAGAAAATCAATACAATTCTGTGCACATCAAAAGTAAAGTCAGTAAAAATAAACCCAACATATCAGTAAATACATTAAACATGAATAAAATATTTTCAAAAATTTTCCTATTATACAATAAAATTAGTGAATGAAAAGTAAAATTTCTAAAATTGGTTTTTTATTTGCATACACTCAACTGTTTTCTGTAGTTCAATTTACTCAGCATTTTCAAATATTTCCAGTAGATGCAAAGCAATTACTTAATTTAAAAATTGCTTTTAATTATACTATCATTCCCATAGAACATTTTAAAAAATACATTTAAGCATGCTATATTTTAAATGCTGTGAATGAATTAATCACTTTGCTTTCAACTGATTTGTAAACAGATTGTACAAAGGGAGCAATCATTTTTTCATGCTTACTAAAGATATGAGGTACTACTGAACTGTAGATACAATACATTGTATTATTTCACAGAAGTCATAGCTAGAATTCATAAGTCAGTCAGATCTGAAAAACACTCTAATCAGAAGGGATGTTTTTCCCCTCAGGGATCCATTCAGTGTCTTATTTCAGACTTAAAAAAAAAAAAAAGCTTTCTGGCAAGTACAATTACATTTCTGTTTTTATTATAATTTAAGTGTTTTATGTGCAATGGTGTCCTTTAAAATTATTATTGAATTCCACTTACATTTTTAAAAAATAGTCTTACTTATTTTTTTCAGACTTTCCTGGAAGACATTACTGTCATTTGTCCCACTGGGTGCTTCACTTTGACAAAACTTTCAAAACCACAAGATGCCTCAAATGACTTTGCAGAAAAGACTAAATAGAACCATTGATATTCTGTGATTACTTTCCTAAGACAAACACATTAATCATACCTTCCTTGGGAATATACTAGTTTAAACAGTGGGCACAAAACTGTTGCTTTAGCATACTTTATTTGATTAAATGGCATTTATTTATAAAGCATAAAGGTAATGTAAGCTTAGTAGGTTACACTCCCACCCGTACGTCCTTTGGGAATTGACAAACATAATACACAGGCAAAATTAATTAGTGTCAGAAAGAAGGAAGGATACCATCCTAAGAAGAAGCAGTCTGCTAAAAATGCTGGATATAATGCATACTAAACTTCATATGTTAGAAAGAAAAATGGGGCATCTTAAAATTCTGACTCATTAAATAGCAGAGTGGAAATGTGAAAAAGATTTTATCAAAGGCTCATTAATATTGCCAAACCTTGGGATAAGGGCAGATGGAATAGAGGTAAATAAAGAAGGAGATATTCTGCATAATGAGATGGGACTTTCCTTCTTAAGAGAGTGGTTACAAGTTGAAAGTCAATGTTATGGGAATTCCTCGTGAATAAGTTAGCAAAACAACGCAGTGACTAGTAAGATTTATGGAACTACACTACAAATTTTGAACAGGAAATAATACTGAAATAGCAAGAAAACATATTTTTCACCTTAATTACTAAAATAAACTATAACCAAATTTCTTAAAATATTTCCACAGGGAGAAACTAGGGCAAGTGATAGTGAAGAAGGAAACATTCAATGACAGGAAGGATAATGTGAAGATGGGCTTTGAATTAAAAAAAAAAAAAAAAAAAGCTTATTGCTCATTGTGAAAAACTGATTTAATAAAGAGCTAAATATAAAATCATTCTCAAACATTAACATAATGTTTAACTGTAAAACAAGAGAGTCTTATCAAAGTCAGCAATAAGGTATATTTGCTTTTATTTGAGCTCTATTTTTAGCATACATATATTAAAATTCCAGGCAATAAAATAACACAAGCATTAACGTGATTGAAAAACTTTAAAAAACAAATTAATATTATTACTGTCAATAGCAAATTAATTAGATATTTTAAATAGCAAACATAAACTTTAAATTTTTCCTATATTCGTTTTAACTTTATACATATTATAATCTATTTCAGTTTTTTATATTGCTTTTATACTTTTAGAATCTCTTCTCATTTTTATAGATTGCATTTAAAATTCAACAAAATGGTGTGTTTTTTGTCTGCTTTATTGCAGTGTTGTGCAAATCCCATAGAGCAGACCAGTTATAGCAGCATTGATCAGAAAATTCATGACCAATTAGAGCAGTAGCAGTTATGAGGTCCCTTCTTATTCTGTCATGGACAAGACACAGCAATCTAGCACAGTTAAAAGTCATACTCCTGACTATAACTTTTAGAATTACATGATTAGAAAACGAGGACCTCTCTAATAATGTGCTGAAAGATTGGGATACAGCAGCAAAATGAAGTGCTAAAACTTCACTGCATCCCAAACCTTCCAGCTCAGTGTTTGGGACTATGGATAAGGAGAGAAGGCAAGGTGTGATTGGGAGCTTGGCATAAGTGTTGTCATGGTAACTGGATGATGTGGCAAGAAGTAGCAGAATGTGCCTCATCAGCATTCATGACTGAGGAAGCATCAATCCCTTCCTTACTTCTTTGGGGAATTGGATTCCAAACCTTGCAGTAGTCTGTTGTTTCACTGATACACACACTTGGCTGTACTTATTTCCTTGAAACTTTGTAACAGAGTCCCAAGTCCTTTTTTAGGGATGCTAATCTACATGGGATTTGCCTAACACAAGTAAAAACTTGACATCTCAGTCTGCTTTCAAGATCCCAAAGAAGCACCTCTAAGTATTGCAATCCATCAACAACTCTCACCTTTTCAAATCATAAAAGTTGTATGAACAGTCACTGACAAGTTGGTAGAGGAAGGGTAATGCATTTTCTTGATACATTTAAATTTGACTTGCCTCAATTACGGTTTACAAGATTACCTTCTCTTTATACTCCTATTGTGGTGAGTCACAATAAAGATCTGTATATGACATTGAGAGAGCAGAAATGAAGCAATTTCGATGTTGGTTTCAATACTCAGGTGTTGTGTCAAGGCCATCAGAAGCTGGTTATGTATACAACAAATAGCTATGGATCATAAATTTAGGGCTATACTTGCAGACATAAATTTCCTTGTAACTCTGGCCTATACTCTACTAGAGATGAGTGTGTTCCTGCAACCAGAGTAAGTACCTGATATGCTCTGGAATAATATGCCATTCAAACACTACCGTCACTACCACCACGCTCCACTCAAAAATCAAGCTAATATTAGATAAACTAGATTTAAAAATAAATAATAAAAGGATTAACCATTTTGGGTTGTAACTATACAGAGTGTAAAATAAACTGGTAGCTGTTTATCTGCCTGCCCCGGTGTGAATATTACTAGTAGTAACAACAATGAGTAAAGTCAGAGAGTGTGCCTATAGTTCCACCCAATCTTAATGTTTACTTTATTTTATTTTACTTTATTATAGAGATGTAGGGGTACAATTCAGAATTAACTACATAAGTAGACTTCATGCAAGGGAATTTTGGGCTTTACTGCCCCTGGATTAGGACCAAGTATTCTTTGTGTTATTACGTGACTCTCCCTTCCCATTCTTCCCATCTCTTCTGAGAGTGTCCAGTGTCTGTCTATACCTCCCTTGTGCTAATGTGATTAATGTTCAGGCCCCACTTATAAGTGAGAACATTATAAGTGAGATATTCAATTCTTTGTTTCTGATAGATCACTAAGTAAGATGGTCTCCAACTCCATGCTGTTTAATCCATGATTTTGTTCTTCTATATGACTGTGCAATATTTCATCACGGTTAGCCAGGTGTGGTGGTGGCATTTGCCTGTAGTTGCAACTACTAGGAAGGGTGAGCCCAGCAGGCCGAGGCTGTGGTGGCCGTCAGCGAGCCACTGCACTACAGCCTGGGTGACAGAGTGAGAATCCAACTTTAAAAAAAAAAAAAAAAAGTTAATTTCCAGTTTGAATGAATAAGATCTGATCTACATGGCCCTAGGTCAGGAAAATGATGAGTGAAATTTTATTTCCTGTTTCATGGCTGAAATAGACAACACTGATAAACATCAATTGAATTTACTGACAATAAATCAAGAAACAAGTATCAAGTATAAAAAAAAGAACATAGACCAATCTAAATATTTACCTTGATCCTGACAAAGATTATAGTAGAAACTTATTTCTTTTGATGGAAGAGTTGAATTTTATATAAGTGAAGGCAGATTTGGAAGATAAACACTCTAGGCATGCAAATAGTTGAATTGCAAGAAAAATGAATGAGATTAGTGTTTTTATAATGAAGAAATAAATTTAGTCGTTTTATTCAGATACTAATGCTACAAATTGGACTACCTACCAGAGGAGTATTTTGAAATTTTAACATGTACATGTTTGTACTTAAGTACATTTGAATGTATTCCCAAATGAAATACGCTTTCTTTGTGAATTTTATGAGGCAGAGCTTCACATATCACATCACCAAATGAGACTAGACATAGTTAACAATAGTTAGAGAAGGTATTTGTTCTTTTTTATTCAAAAAATACTGTTTTCTACATTTAGAAAGAAAAAAGTTAACATTAATACTAAAATGTATAAACATAGATACCTATTTTGCTTAGCAAATTTTTGAAGCATTTTTGTAGATCCTGGAACTTCAAAGTTTGGTATTGGCATTGCCTGAGTTCATGTAAGAAGTGCAGAATCTCAATCTCCACTCTGGCTGACTGAATCAGCATCTGCAAGTGGTACTTATGTACACTAAAGTTTAAGAGATGACCAGGCAAGGAGGCTCATGCCTGTAATCTCAGAACTTTTGGAGACTGAGGTGAGAGAATTGATTGAGCCTGAGAGTTCAAGACCAGTTTGGGAAATATGATGAGAACTTGTCTCTACAAAATAATAATAATAATAATAATAACAACTAGGCATGGTGGTGCATGTCTGCAGCCCCAAGTTACTCAGGAGGCTGAGGAGGAAGAATTACCTGAGCCAGCAGGTACAGGCTGTGGTGAGCCATGACCTGTTACTGCACTCCAGCCTGAGCAACAGAGTAAGATCTTGACTGAAAAAAAAAGAAGTTTTAAAAACACCTTTTCCAGAGAGTTTTAACATACTTTCCAAAATTTTATAGATTTAAACTTCGTGAAATATTTTCACATAAAGAGAGATAGGAATTGTTTTAGTAATTACATTTAAATTTTCAATTATCTTTAAATGATATGCTAGAATCACAAGTTGAGTCTGTATTTCAAAAGAAAATTGAAAATATTAACTCTGCAAAAGGAAAAAGTGAAATAAACTACATTTTTAGCACCAGTACAAGATAATAACACCATGTTAAGATGTACACATTTCTTCTATATGGTAAATATATATTTTATATATATATATATGTATGCATATATTTTTTTTGAAAGAAGAAGTGAAAGAGACAAGCAGACCATGAAATGTGTCAGACAGATCATTTTAAAGATGAGAACAGCTAGAACTTTATAACTAAATGAATTATGTTAAAACTTTCTGTGGGCTGGGCTCATTGGCTCAGCGTGTAATCCCAGCACTTTGGGAGGCAAAGGTGAGAGGATTGCCTGAGGCTGTGGATTCAAGACCAGCCTGGACAACTTGGCACGACATTCAGTGAGTTGTGTATGTGTGTATGTGTTTCATGGATATAGTATGTGACCATTAAAACATTCAGGTATAGCACAAAGTCACATTTTTTCATTGAAAAATTAATTGACACAGTTGCATGTCCTCATTCCAGATTTACTTTTTCCTCTGTCCTTACCAGTTTTGTAAATTGGTTATTATTAAACTTTTCAACAACTTGCTAATTCAAAAAATATATGCAACATGAGTTTCTTTTTAGTTTTTCTTTTTTTTTTTGGAGTTGGAGTCTCACTCTGTCACCCAAACTGGAGTGCAGTGGCCACTCCCGGGCACTGCACTGCAGCCTCGACCTGCTGGGCTCCAGTGATCCTTCCACCTCTATCCTCCAAGTAGCTGGAACTACAGGTGCGCACTACCACGTCCGGCTAATTTTTGACTTATTGTAGATATGAGGTCTCGCCAAGTTGCCCAGGCAGGTCTCGAACCTGTGGGCTCAGGCAATCCACTCACTTCAGCCTTCCAAAGTGCTGGGATTAGATTACAGACTGAGTCACCGAGCCTGGATTCTTTTTAGTTTTTCATACTCCTTATACTTTTTATATTTCTGAAAATTGTTTTACATTGCTGTATTTGAAATAAAGAATTATACACTTTATCTTCAAATTGATATTTTGAATTCCCTCCTCTTTAAATCTAGGCATGTCATGTCTTCTCAGCTCCTTAATTTAAAACTATAGATACAGGTCTCACAAGTATTTCAAAGTAAGAGAACTAAAATGAAAGTCAACATCTGATTAATCCTAATTTTCTTCCTTCTCAATTGTCTTTCTGGTCAATTTATATTATTTTATTAATTTATTAAGCTAGTCAATAATTAAAAATATGTCAAATATTTATTAAGCATTTCTGAGTATCAGGCCCTGTTAGAATCTAAAAATATACATATAGCATAATAAAATACATACTGTCACTACTTTCATGAAACATATATTGTATGTTAGTGGAATGACATTAAAAACTTCATACAAGTAAATGTAAACTTTCAACTCTATTTACTGCAACAAAGTATAGGTACTTCCATGTATGAGTATATATGATAAGAAAACTTGACCTAGTCTGAAATAGGTGAAAAAAAAATTCTATTACATTAATCATATGAGAGGAAATGGGTTATGATGGTGGGAAGAATAGAGCATGCAAAGGAAAGAGCACACAAATATACTGTGGTAAATACAAGATGATAATGACAATAATTTTAAATATTTGATGGCAGATATAATTCAAAATGATCTCGTATTAGTTTGCTGTGTTATTGGTAACAAAGCACATGGACTTGGTTGCTTAAACAACTGAAGTTTATTTCCTTGGTGTTCTGGAGGGTAGAAGTATGAAATCAGGGCTTTAGCAGGAATAATTCCTTGTGACAGCTGTAAGAGATTTATTTCAGGTCTCTCTCCTTGGCTTACTGGTGGCCATACTAAAGTTCACAGTGAAGCCTGTTGACTATGCACTGGCTTCCACTTCAGCCTGCTGCATCTTGGGTTGTACTGTTACTACTTGTCTGAGTCTGGTAGGACAAAACAGTCACACATGCAACAAGTTACATAAAGTGATTTTATTACTGACAGATAGGAACCAAAGGAAAAGAGAAGCCAGGAATTCATGATAAACAAGTCCTTTGAAGCTTAGTAAAGCTTCGCGGGGTAAATGGAGTGTCATATGTGTACATCCTACTTGCACCACAGCTGTGGGACCCACGAATTTTATACACCAGGTCAACATGCCTTGAAAGTGTTGAAGGACATCTTGTTTCCAGGAGGGACACAAACAAGGTCTGAACCTTTCCAGCCAGTTTCTCTTTATCTCAAGATACTGCATCCCCAGAACATTCATGGGAATACACGTTCTCATAGTTATGAAAAATGACATGTGAGAAAGGGAAGAGAATTGCAGTGAGAACGCAGAGAAGCTTCCTGCAATGTCATGTTTTCTATACATGGTTGTGTTAAAATTTCTTCCTTTTATAAGGACACCAGCCATATGGAATTAGTGACCCATTCTACTATAGTATGAGTTTATATTCATTAATTACATCTATAATGACTCCGTTATCACATATAGACACATTCTAAGATATTGGTTAGAACTTCAACATATTAATTTTAGGTTAATGCATTTCAATTCATAGTAGCTCCAAGATACCCACTCCTCATGTGATTACACTATCCAATTATTTAAGAAAATGCTAAGATAGATGTTACTATTGAAAGGATTTTTGCAGATGCAGTTAAGGTCCTAAATCAATAGAGTTTAAAAAGATCTATTACCTTGGGTAAGCATATCCCAATCAGGTGAGCCATTGAAATAAACCAAATTCTTTCTAACCTGAGATATTATTGTGATACACATTTTTCTAAGATACAATTCCCATACTACTACAAGTTATCTTCACAACCTTCCTGTATTCCTTCTAGTCTTCTGAAGCTTAGTACTTGTCACTGGCTCACATTTTATTTGTATTTGGTAGTCTGTAACTCCTAACACCTTGACATTAACAGAAATAATTTTTATCATTGCCCTTCCATCTTTTTGACTTTGTTTTTAACACAATCTCACTTAACTATGAAATATTCTATGGGTGCATCTTGATCTGTTATATCTCTATGTGTCCAAACACTCTTTTGTCTCTTCCTAGAATGCACTTGCTTACTTTAGCATTTAATAAGATTGCCCATCATTCTTTTGAAATTGCATTGCTAACATTTTTCCTGTGATGTCTTCATGTTTTTTTCCATAGGCAGAAATAATCCTACACTTGTCTATGTTTTAATAACACAACGTGACACATATTTTACAATCCTCATTCAATGGTATTGCTAAGTGCTTTTAATAATTCTTTATACCATGTCTGTCTTCTTGATCTGACTACTATCATTTTAAAAATCAGAATATCAATATTACCAAAATGCATAAAGCTACCCTAGCCCTTCATTAGAAGACATAAAGTAATAAATGGATAAACTGAAAATAATTATTTCAATTAACTTGTATTATTATTGAAGGATTAAATGTTAGTGTATGCAACATGAGCATTTTCCCTAAGACAAGTTACACACATTTAATGACTGATTTCACACAAATCCCATCAACATTCTATTGTAAATGGAGATGAAAAAACTCTCTTAGCAGAAAACAAGCAAAAGCAATTTTTGATCTTGGAAACAATATCTAACTGCTTCCAAACCTTTTCTATATTTTACTCACAACCATTCTCCATATGCCTCTGACATTCTTTGTCACATCGACATTGTCTATGTTCTTATTTACATAAAAAAAATTATGAAACACTATTTCTCAAGGCTGGTTTATTGCTCACACTTTAAAAAATACTTTTGGAGCACAACATTCAATAAAGTAGACAAACTGAATTGATCTTAATTTGTAATTATTGCCACATGATCTTTTAATGTTTCTCAACTTTGTGATCTATCTCGTACTCTGTATAACACAAAAACGTCAAAAAATAATTTTAAGATATGTCACAATTTATGTTAAAAAAGCACTCAAGCAAAAACAGCGGTATCCACTTTGTTGCTATACGAACAAATGCATCTTAAAAATTCACCTTCCATGTGAACATATTTTTACATTAACTTTATCAGATAATCACACACTTCACTTTTTATTTTGATGATAAATGTATTATATTTAGTCTCAAAAAAGTCTGGCTACAATGAAATTTCTAAATTATCTATTAAATTGTATTTCTACAGCTAAAAAATGAATATTTTCTGCTTCTAACTCAACAGTCTTTTGGTGATGGTACATTTAGATTATTGGAATAATTAGGCTAAACTATTTAATTTATATTTTGTCATTATTTCTTCCTTAGGTTCATGTAAATTTGTGAGCATTTATGTTGTCTTTTCATCTTGAGATTTCCTGATGTCTTTGTCTTGCTCAAACCCAGTCACCTGCTCTCTGACTGTCATTCACCATCCTGTTCAGTTGGCTAATGTTGTTTCACAAGAGTTTCCATTTGTGTCACACAGCCTGAGATTGTATGCTTCAGCTTCTACCAGCCATTCCTACAGGTTGTGCCCTGCTGTTATCCAACCTTTTCATAGACAAAGGCCTGGAGAACCTCGCTGGAGCAAAACAATACTGACAGACTGGCAGTGTCCCAAGGCCTTGTTGGTAAGGATCCTGTCTTGCCATTTGGTTTCTCCCTTTGGGCTGACAGAAGCTCCAAATCATCCTGCATTCTTTGGCCCCTAAACCACTATCCTACCTTGTAGAAATATTCCCTGAAATTGTTTCATTAAATAATAGTGATAGACAATCACATGTCAGATGAACAAATAACCATAAGTTTAATAACATGG
Source organism: Carlito syrichta (assembly GCF_000164805.1). Lineage (NCBI taxonomy): Eukaryota > Metazoa > Chordata > Mammalia > Primates > Tarsiidae > Carlito > Carlito syrichta. The sequence goes on along the minus strand of NW_007252779.1, from coordinate 124,961 downwards.
TTTTTAACTTTTTACTTTGAATAATTTAAAACTCAAGTTTTAACATTTTAACACATCGCATCTTATTTTTTTTTGTGTATGTGTGGTTTTGTATGTTTTTATATATACAGTATGCACACACAAATACATACAATCATGTGTCATATAATTTTTCCATCAAGGAGAGACCACATGCTTTCCTGAAATTTTTTCTTCTAAGTTTGGGTATACAAATACTTGCCATTGTGTTACAATTTTCTTCCCTATTCAGTATAAAAGCATGCCGTACAGGTTTGTAGCCTAGGAGCAATATAGTATAAAACCTAGTAGTGTAAAACTGTACCATCTAAGTTTGTGTAAGTATATGCTATGATTTTCACACAATGATGAAATCATGTAAAGATAATTTCTCAGAACATATACATTGTTAAGTTTTGCATCATTGCATGTATCAATATTCAATAAAGTAGACAAACTGAATTGATCTTAATTTGTAATTATTACCACATTATCTTTTATGTTTCCCAACTTTGTGATCTACCTCGTACTCTGTATAACACAAAAACATCTAAAAATAATCTTAAGATTTGTCATAATTTATGTTAAAAAAGCACTCAAGCAAAAATACTGGTGTTCATTTTATCACTATATGAGCAAATGCATCTTAAAAATTCACCTTCCATATGAACATATTTTTACATGAACTTTCTCAGATAATCACACACTTCGTTTTTCATTTTGATGATCAATGTATTATATTTTGTCTAAAAAAAGTCTGGTTTCAATGAAATATATAGATTATCTATTAAATTGCATTTCTACAATTTTGGGAGGCCAAGTAGCTTGAAAACAATAATCCTCTCCTACTGTGCTTTCAGTTATGCATGATTAACCATAGTCTAAATAGCAAATAAAAAATCCCAGAAATAAACAATTTGCAAGTTTAAATTAGTTTCCCATAGTAGCATAACGCAGTGGCACAATATCATCTCACTTTACCCCATCATATAGTCATTTTATTATCTCACGTCATCACAAGAAGAAAGGTGAATACAGACAATAAGTTATTTTGAGAGAGAGACCATATTCACCTAACTATTAATGCAGGATATTGTTGCAATTTTATTCGTAGTTATTTTTGTTAATTTATTGCTGTACCTAATTTATAAATTAAACATAGTCATAGGTTTGTACATATAGAACAAAACAGCGTATGTAACATTTGATACTAGCTGCAATTGCACACGAGTACTGGGGGTCTTGTAACAAATCCCCTGTGAATAAGAGATTACTGTACCTACTTCGACACAGAATAGCATTACTTTGAATCATCATATAATGCAGTAATATGAGTATTTTTATTCAAATTTATTTTTCATATTTGAATGATAATTTTCACTTTCAAAAACAGATAAGTGGATCCTTCTGCCTCAATCTTCCGAGTAGCAGGAACTACAGGAAAAAAACAAAACAAAACAGATAAGCTTTAAAAAACATAATATAGGATGTACACAGCCTTAGATGTTTTCATTTTGAAATTCTACCAGTTCTTTTTGAAAGATAAGTATATGATTTTTCATGTCAATGTAAAATCATATTAATTAATTAGTATGACAACTGTTTATGTTATGTATAAAAAATAATATTTTTATTTCATGTATAAAAATAATGGAAGCTGAAAATTAATATACTTTTAGAAAAGGATTTAAAATATGTTATAGCAAGGTAAACTTCATAATATACACTGAACTTCAATAAATTTAGATGATAAAGATTAAAAATCAGCTATAAGACAGGCATGACAACAATGGACAGGGAGTTAAAAATAAGAAGACAGATAAGCACAACAATAACAAATGGATTCGTTTTTTCAAGCTAAATCTCCCTTACAGTTAGAGAATTGAAAATTAAATTATTAAAATTATGGCGAATGTTCCATTTCTTACTTACCAGCTTGATAAAAACAAGTATTTTCAACATATTTTGCCCTCAGATCTTTTAGTAACAGGCAGCTCCACATAGCTGTTGGGAGTGAAAAATTGTGCAATTTCTGTGGAGGGGAATTTGGCAATATCTAATAAAACTATGTATGCGCTCGACCTGTGGTCTAGTAATCCAACTTCTAAGTAACTACTTTAAAAATATTTCATTCCATTTATAGGGTTATTTGTGGTCCCATTATTTGAAAATAGCAAAAGAAACACATAATCGTATTTTCTATTAATAGAAGACAAGTTGAATAAAGAATGATCTAAATGTGCAAAGAAATCCAATGCAGCCATAAAGAAATAACAAGAAACATATCCCTAAACTGCTATTCATGATGCTTAATATATAGTCAAATGAAAAACTGTAAATTGCAGAACATTTATATCATGTCACTTTTTGAGTAAGAAAAGAGGAGAAATATATACAAACCTGTGTAAATTTAGATATACATAGTTCTAAAACTATATAAGTATTGATTATACTCATAAAAACTATTCGAGGATACAGTTTTACAATTTAACAGTGTAACATATAATTACAGATTACATAGAGTGCAAGATATAATGAAGATAAAGGGACAGTGAAGAAGTAAGATGAACATGATTTTTATAATAGAAAGTAAGTACATATCAAAACAAAAAGCATTTATGCTGAAATCTTCAGATATGAGTAAATGATTATGGGATGCCTCAGTCTAAAAGTTGGACAGCATAATAAGATTATTTTTATTTATGTAACCAAAACTAAATTCTATTTATGAACAGTCACAATGATCAAAAGTGATGTCCCATTAATCAATTTTTATGACTAAGTTAAAACAGAAATCCATAGTAAATGCAACAAAAGGAGAGAATAATCTTTGAGAGGACACTGTAATAAGGACATTACAAAAACGTTAAATAAGTATCCTCCTAATCATTTCTAAAAAGGTCTCATGCTATTCATTTGGCAAGTATGCCACTGAGGAAAGACAGTTGTTCATAATGTTGAGGTGTAAGAGGACACTGAGATTGAGCTAATTATAGCCACTCTGGCCAAGAAAATCTGGTCCCATGCTCACTATAGAGACTTACAGGAATTAGGTAGTAAATGGATTTGGGTGAAGAAACACCCCAGTGTGTTCTTTGATTCCATTTTGTGCTTATTTCCTTAGATTCAAAATATGTAGCTTTGAATACACAAGACACTGTAGCGTTCTTGGATTACAGCTCTCCTGCTTTCAGTATCCACTGTTGAGAAGCAACTCTATTTTTCCCTTGATATATAGAACTAATTTCTTAATCTTGTACAATAATACTCTTATTTCCCTGCTAATTAGATATTTAAAAAACTCTCCACTGGCATGATGTCAGTTTCTACATAAGGTCCAAATTGTGAAATCACACTCCATATCCCTGGGTAAGGAAAAATTTCTCCCCTGGAAATCAAGTTACCAATTTGAGGTTACTACAGTGTTATAAGTATGAGAATGAAAAAAATGGCACATCAAATATTATATTTATAGTGAACATGTATTCCTGTTTGCCTGAGTCCATTCATCTTACTCTATGTTCAGTGTCCCAGCAATCAACCTAAGGAGAATGGAGTCAGAATGTGGTATGACAATTCATTTTATTCTAGATTCCTACTAAGCTTTGAGTCTTTATTATCTAGATTTGTCCATGTGGCAGAAAATAGAAAATCTAGGAGTATTGAAGAAAGCTGATGTGAATGGTTAGTCACAAATATACTTATTTTAAACACAACGTAAAACTTTTAGCACAGAGTTATGGAGATGTTTCCTCTCCTTTCATGTAAAAGAAGCATGGATTTGAAGATTTCAGAGCATCTACATATGCCATCCTTGGTGTGAACATCGACATCCTCAAGGTGGTCTGTGGTAATGATGAGTTTTGCTATATTTTGGGGGGTCAAGGGACATATAAAAGAAGAAGCCAGATTATTAAAGCCAGAACCTCACCAATGCAGATTGTAGTTAACAGCATTGTCTGAGTGACTAAGTAACTTATTGGAGCTAAAACATATTTCCATTACATTATGTATATTCATTTTCAAATTATTTTGTCATTTTTAACTTTAAAAATTACATTAACCACAGTTATATGAGAAACCCCATTGTGGACATTAAAAAAATAATTTGGTGACCTTTGATGGAGAATCAAAGTATGTTACTATTTTATAAGTGAGGGGGCCATATAATCATCCCCAAGTCAAACGGCAAGAAATTTGCACTAAGTAAAACAGGACCATAAGTAAGTGCCTAATATGGACAGCTATAGAAGAGAAGCATAAACGTGCCCCTACTAATTACACTCTGTTACAAAAAAACACCTCAAATAAAACTTTCATTGCAACAAAGAATATTCCTGTTATATTGCCATTTTAGAGATAAGGTGTCAATTTTGATTATAAAATTACATTGTTAAATGAAAAAAAAGAAAAAAGTTACAAACAACATTAGAAAATACATATATGTATTTTGCCTGGATTCAATAAACCTTTATCATGGTGAGTCAATTATTTACAATTTTCCTTTCTTCTAGCAAGAAAAGCCTATCTTTCCTTGGGACCTATCCCATGCTGTACTGTCGGTCTGCTGTTGGCAAATCTTGAGGCTGAATCTCCAAGCACGATGTTAAGAGTTTGACACAAAACTGACTAACCAACATCTCATACGTCTTTGTTCCCAATGACTGGTCAAAATAGAGCAATATTCCTAACTATTCTGTATATCGATCATTGTATATTTCACAAATTCGCCATAAAGTTTAAATTGGTCTCCGTTTCAACCAACTATGTGTACTCATTATTTCCCTTACTTCATTATGCAATCTGTGTAATTTTGCAGGCATTGGGGAATGTTTTAGGGATTCTCTTCACACACGTTCTAGACATACTTACATGTCTTTTCACTCTTCCTGAACCATTGGCACTGTATTTTAAATCAGTACCTGATATTTGGTCATGAAACCCTCTGCCAACTTGATATGAATCTCTTGACATTTCAGTTCTTCAAAGGAAATGTTACTCAGATTCAAAATATATTAATTATGCATATTAATTTTAAAAGATCTCATGAAGTTGCAAAATAAATATTTTCATGAACTTTTTTGGAAACCTAGAGAAGGATAATCTTGAAATATTTTTATTTTTGCAATTTAGTCGAAATCTGAGTTTTATCATTTATTTACAAAAATATTAACATGGTCATTTCATAGTTTTGTCATATTTTCTTTCTTCTCTGTATTTATAAAGCTAGCTTCTCCCTCAATCTTTTTATTATCCAATTATTTTTTCTCATTATTATACTTATAGAAGTATAAACCTGGTTATCAAAGCTTGGCAATGATTTTTACATTTTTTCTACTCTATGGATATGTTCCATTAATTTCAATCCTTTTTTATCTTATTTTTCTTTTGTCTTTATTATTATTTTTTGTTTCTTTTTTTGAAGAGTGTAAGTATAATCAATCAAATGTATGCATTTGTTTTAAATTTTAAAAATTACCCATATAATTTTATGCATGTACTTATTAAGCAAAAACACCTACTCATACAAGACAGGCTGAACAATTGCCCTAGAATTCTCTGACATACTGCAGCCATCCAAAAAATTGCTATTTTTCTTATCCTAGTTTTGTTTTCTGGTAAACACAGAAGTTATAAAAAGACTAATAAAGTAGTAAACATACTTATCTATAATTCATTTAATTAATTATTATATATTATATTTTAAAATTATTATTCTTATTCCACTATATAGCTTATTGTTTTCAATAGTTAATGATTGCTGCTCTTACTCATTTCCTAGTCCTTCAGATTTGTCAAATTAGTACTTCCATTATGAAGTGTTGCTACTTCAAGATATTTCACTCATATCCAAGGGATTTTCCATATATAATTCACTATTTAATTTTTGAAATAATGGCAGGAGAATAGAATATACATAAATAATTTCTTAAATGAAAAATTATCAGTGCATAATAAGATCCAGAAAAAAATACATATTTTGTTTTAATATATTTTCATTGTAATATCTGTAATTAAATTTAAATTTATAAAGAATCTTTAAAAATAAAGTTCTCATGTTGAAAAAAAAAAATCACACCCTGGACAACATAGTGAGAACTCATCTCTACAGGGAAAAAAAAAAAAATTAGCCAAATGTCCATAGTCTCAACTACTAGGGCAGCTGAGGGCTGAGGTGGGTGAATCCCTTCAGTCCAGGAGTTGGAGGTTATAGTGACTTATGATGTGCTGCCACATTCCAGCTTGGGTGACAAACACTGTGTTTAAAAAAAAAAAATCAAATTTCAACATATTATTTTTAATTTGAGAAAACAAATTTCTCTTGTTTGGGGTTCATAGGCAACTTTTTATTTATGCAGTTATAGAGAAAGGGGAACAATAGCAGAAAAAGAATGAACAAGCATATAAGGAAACAGACATATATGAAAACAAAGGGAATGAAAGTAAGGAGTTGGTTGTCCTTTTTTTTTTTTCAAATTGGAAAATATTGTTTATTTAGAAAGTAAATTAGGGAGAGAGAGAGGAGATTCACCTCCCCAGGGCTAAAGTTAGGAAACATGGTGACCATAGTTCAAAGAACCACGTAGAGACACCAGAGTTTAACGGAACAATGGCGGATTGTACTTTTATTGACTATACTTTTGAAATATTTATCTATTAGACTTTATCTCTAAAAAGGTCATATAAATTCATTTTGTTGAACATTAAGCCATAACTTTATAGGTGAATGAGCTGAGATTAAGAAAACATGATTATTTTATAAAAATAATAAAACTAGTCATTAACAAAATATAGTTTATTTATTCTTTCTCCGGGGTTTTTCTACTTTGCAATTATTTTGTAACCTAAAAAAAATAAATTATAATTCTACTTTCTACAGTTTCTTGCTCATACTCTCAATCCATTATGGATTTTAGGCATAGCTGACTTAATGTTCTCATGTAGGAATTAAAAAATAACAAACCACTCTGGTTTATGATTCATCATACAGTATAGGTACATTAAAATAGTCTATCATAAATTTGTTTGTAGTTGTTTTGTTATTACCATAACATCAGGCAATATATATATTATGTATATATATATATAATCTTACACTATTGGAATGTCAAAAATCATCACAGTAAAAAAGATAATCATGTATTCTTCACTATGTGATACTAACAGACTATCTATTTAAAATTACAAGGCACAGAGAACATATACGCATAAGTACCAAATTACTCAGTTCCTATAAATCTATCATATTTTTGCAAGCATCGAATCAATGTGTTTCTTCTTTCTCATTTACTTAATTTATGGTAATCTGTACTGCTAGCAGGCTCTCTGAATACTTTTGCATATTAAGTGCACTTGGATAACAGAAAAACACATTTTTAATCATTAAAGGGAAATTTTTTCCTTTTTTCTCCTTTAATAACAAAAGCAAGACACTTTTTTTCCCTGATAAAACAGTTTAAAGTATTTCTTAGAAGAAGACAGGAAAAATGATGTCAGCATTGAAATGAAAAAAAAAAAAAAAAAAGGTAAAGTCTCAGTTCTCTTAATTCTTTTCATCCAAGATGTTTATATATGGATGATGGTTTATATGGAAAGAAGTGTACCATTTCTTCATGTCATATGTGTATCTTTTGCATTTAGTCAAGAAGTTACATAAGTATCAAAAAGCTATTGCTTTCTGGCAAGAAAATGTGAAGGATAGACACTTGACATTCCCTGGTTGTTACAATACATGGGCTACTTCACCCCTAATGCTTATTTAGGTTGTCTTCTTTGTTTCTAATACCTCAGCTTAGTTCTTGTTCAACCAAATACCAAACGTATGATTTGACAATCTCTAGTGCTAATCTTGATTGTGGCCATATATATATACTGAATGTTTTTTTTTCCCCTAAAATTAAAAAAATTTAGTGCCACCAGGGGATGAAAAATAGGTAGAGGAATAAAAATATATGATGACTGATAGATGGTAGAGAGAGACAGAGAGAGAGAGAAAGAGAGAGAGGGAGAGAGAGAGAGAGAGATTAGTTCGTATAGATATAACTAAAGCCAGGAGGTACACAACTAGGAAAAAAAGAAAAACACTCAACTAGGAAATACATATGCAGTGACAAACTGAAGAGAATTTTTTTTTTACCTAGATCTTCTGATGTAAATGATGATGCTCTTTACAACAAACTACCACATTTTTATTATTTTCCATCTTAATCTGCTATATGTATACAAATCTTGTCCATGAAAAACACTGTAAAATCACAAGTGAGCTCCTATTTCTAGATTAATCATCTTCAAATGATCAAGAAATTAATAGAAATTCACAATTCCCATCACATTATAACAGATGTGAAGGAAAGAAAAGAAGCATATGATTTAGTCATTAATATTGGGCAGTAATAATGTAGATAAGTGTTAAAACATAGAAAAAACATATATTCTGAGTGGCCAGGGAGATCTCTTGCTTTCCTCATTCATAGAAGGTATAAAGACTAAAGAGAGTCTATAGGTACACAAGTGTTTCAGCTTCATTTATTTTCCGTGAAACCTTTTAACAAATATGGGAGATAATTGGTCACTAAGGACAAATTTGTTATGATGATCATGATAATTTTTAATGGAAGATCATAAGTTATGAAAAGAACATTTTATTTTAAATTAAAATTCAATAAAGAAGATTACAAGACTACAAATTTCTTCTTATGGAGACTATTTTTTATTATTCAAGGAATTTATTTTCATTTTTAGACACTACAACAATGTTGTGTTTAACTTTGACTATTATTGGAAAGCTTGCTTTTTAAAGTTTTCAAATAAACTAATTTATAGGGACAGTCTTTTGTGTACTGAGTAATCATGTTCGATTGTATTTTTTAATCTTCGGAGTTTTCCTAAATTAGTACTCATTTGACATCTTGCTGATACCTGATCCAAGAGAATAGTTAGTCTTTGGCAGGAAAGGGGAATGGGAAATGAAACAAATGGAAAGATAAGATCCATCAGAATTCAGATTCAAAGAAACATGACTTAGAAGGCTTTAGTAGGAAACTCCAAAATCACTTACTCTCCTCAAGATAATTAGCGAGTGTTGTCTTCTACACAAAGGTAATAGAGTTGGACATATTATCACGAATAAAAGAGAAAGGAAAGAAAACGGTTGAGGAAACCAAGAGACACCTTTTCCTTTTTCTTCCTTTCTCTGGCTGAACTTCTTTAACCTAGAGAATGAAGCAGAAAGTGTTATCCCAGATGTAGACAATGGCTCCTCCTCTCAAGGTTGCAGAAAGGAGAGGATATAAAAGAACAGTACACAGCACACTCTCACCAATTCTCAGTGCTATAGAGAAAGGATCATATTTAAATTGCACATGAGATTAGAGTTTAGAACAAGAATCAACTGTAGTATTATTTTTTATAAGCAAAAGCATCTTAAAAATTATGATATTTTCTCAAAATATTAATATGATCTTCTCTCCAATAAGGAAGTAAAAGTACTCATAGCAGAGTAAGAGTAAGTAAAAAATATATATATATTGTTTTATTTTTGTTTTTGTGTCTATCCTTAAAGTTCAAAAAATGTTATAGGCCAGGCATGGTGGCTCAAGCCTGTAATTCCAGCACTTTGGGAATTGCCTGAACCTAGGGGTTCGAGATCAGCCTACTCAACTTGGTAAGACCTTATCTCTACAACAAATTAAAAAATTAGCTGGGTGTGGTAGCTTTGGATACATGGACTGGTCATGAGTGTGCCACTGCACTCCAGTCTGGGTGATGGAGTGAGACTCCAACTCAAAAAAAAAAAAAAAATTGTTATAAAATTATCTCAAAATAAATTTAGTAAGTGATTATCTGTTCTAATGCTACAGTTATTTGAAGTGATTTGGATATTTTCCATTAACCAGGTTTCTTATACTATTGTGTTTCTTTATAAATAATTTATAAAGGTCCCACTCAAATAGTTTATTCAAAGAGGATTAAATTAGAAGTCAAAAAACCAATGTTTGTACTATAGTTCAGTTACTAGGTAGATGCTTGGTTTTTAATGCCATTAAAATTCCCTTAGTTTCACTTTCTGTTTTGTTTGTTTGTTTGTTTGTTTTTTGAGTTGGAGTCTCACTCTGTCACCCAGACTGG
>NW_007252779.1:109171-114816 GCF_000164805.1 Carlito syrichta | reverse complement strand
GCCCGGCTGATTTTTTATTTATTGTAGAGATGAGGTCTCGCTGCCCAGGCGGGTCTTGAACCCACGGGCTCAGTCGATCTACTCACCTCAGCCTCCCAAAGGCGCGGGATTACGGGCTGAGCCACCGAGCCCGGCTAGTTTCACTTTCTATATCTTAAAATATACAAACATTAAAGGTAGAAATTTTCTTTAATAAGATGATTCAAAAGAATGTGTTTATCTCACAGATACATAAAAATGTTGAGCAAATGAAAACTTGAGGCAAATATAAAACTAATTGTCATTGATTTTTAAATATGTGGTTTTCTTCATTTTTATAGGTATGATTAAAATATCATACTATAAGAATTTGCGAAAATTAAATGTAATCACTAAATATTTTGTTCACATTATATATTATTATTGCATGTTAACTATTGATACAAAACAGATAATTATAAGACACAATTCCTTCTATCAAGAAGAAGATATTATAACCACATAAACATATTTGAGGAATTCAAAGAATGTATTTTAGATCAGTAAAGTGATATAAACCACATCAACAAGCAATATGAGATTACTTCAAAATAAACTATACAACAAAGGGGCACAAAGTTTCAGTAAAGAAAGATGAATAAGTTCTAGACATTTGCTCTGCAATATTTTGCCTGCAGTAAACAATAGTGCACTGAATATGTAAGAATATATTAAAAGTGTAGATCTAATTTTATATGCTCTTGCCACAATAAAATACACAATTTTAAGAAAAAAGAAATATTATTCAGCTAATAGCATTCTGCTTATGAGTTTGATTTTTTGGTAGTTCACATTGCAATTTTGTACAGCTCTGATCACAGTTCATTCTTTTTGAATGCCATATGGGGTTAAAATACTGTACTGCCATGTATTATTAGCATGACCTTAGTTAAATTACTTAATCTTCCTAAACGTCAATTTTCTTTTTTATGAAATAGGAATAATGATATATAATATAAGGATTATAGGAATGATTACTTAAGGAAATTTATGTAAAATTGCTTAGTGCAATATTTGGCATAAATTGTTACATATGTGATTTCATAAACTAAGCTCTAAATTATGCATGGAACCAACCATGCTGCTCATTGAAGCTGGACTGGAAAAAAAATTTGGTACAGCCGGCTCGGTGGCTCAGCCCGTAATTCCGCACCTTTGGGAGGCTGAGGTGAGTGGATCGCCTGAGCCCGTGGGTCCGAGACCCGCCTGGGCAGCGAGACCTCATCTCTACAATAAATCAAAAAAATCAGCCGGGCGTGGTAGCACATGCCTGTAATTCCGGCTGCTCGGAAGGCCGAGGCGGAAGGATCGCCGGAGCCCAGCAGGTCGAGGCTGCGGTGGCCGGGAGCGGCCACTGCACTCCAGTCTGGGCGACAGAGTGAGAGTTCAACTCAAAAAAAAAAAAAAGAACATTGGTACATATACACACTGGAATATTATACAGCCACAAAGCAGGACAAACACATGGACTTCGTAGCAACCTAGATGGATTTAGAATTGATCATACTTAGTAATCTATAACAGAAACAAAGAACAGAGTGCCATATGTTCTCACTCATAAGCAGACCTTGAACAATTGTCATAATACTCTAAGAAAGGGATTGGCAGTAGTGGGAAACTGCCAGGGAAGGGTGTGTGTGTGTGTGATTGCTAGTTGAGGGAAACTGCCAGGGGAGGGAGGGGCACAGCTCACCAACATGGGTACCTGCGTAATTGACACTTGTATACCTAACCCTAGATTGTACCCCACATCTTTAAAAAATTGACTAAAATACAATAGAATGATTTCTTCAAATGTTGTAGCAAACATTTCGATGTTTATTCATCTTCATCTTTTTGTAAATCCCTTGAGGATATTATATTCACGTTTGAAAATCCTCACCTTTAAATTTGGATACCTTTAATTAAAGACTAAAATATCCACACAAAATTTTATCTTTTCCTTCAAACTTTATGTTGCATCAGTATTTTATAAAATCCATAGTATTGGAGTCAGAAGACTTTTTTTTATCATCGCTAATTATCCTGCAACAGTTATTCCTTGACGTTCATGATTCACTTTTCTATGGTATACACACAATTTATTCTGCTTGGTTGAGAAATATTTCCTGGAGTGCCTAGAATTGTCAAGCCTGTTGGCCAACAAGGTTACCTAGGTTTTTTCATGAAACAAATGCCAATGTAATAATTTTTCTCTTTCTCTCAGTGTATATCAAACTCCTAATATCTGCTTAATGAGGTTATTGCCTATAGATATCTATAGATAATATCAGAACCGATATAAGAAACATTTTTAAGGGAGAGTTCCTTTGAGATTTGAGTGTGGGCACCCTCTCCGTTTGGTGTGCTGCTGTACTCTTAGTGGTACACAGAATATTTTAAATCTAGGAAACATGAATAAGCCGGGCTCGGTAGCTCAGCCTGTAATCCCACGCCTTTGGGAGGCTGAGGTGAGTGGATTGCCTGAGCCCGCGGGTTCGAGACCCGCCTGGGCAGCGAGACCTCATCTCTACAATAAATCAAAAAATCAGCCGGGTGTGGTAGCGCATGCCTGTAATTCTGGCTACTTGGAAGGCTGAGGTGGAAGGATCGCCGGAGCCCAGCAGGTTGAGGCTGTGGTGGCCCGGAGCGGCCACTGCACTCCAGTCTGGGTGACAGAGTGAGACTCCAACTCAAAAAAAAAAAAAGGAACACGAATAAATATTAATTACAAAAGGTAATTTGCAAAATTGTCAGTTGGATGGCTACCTGCTTCTGAAATGTTTTTCATTAACTTATACTTTTTTCATTTCTGAAACACAGATTGACTTAGATGTCAATACTTGAGGAGACACTGTACTTGTCTTTTAGCAGCTTGGTGAAATCTAATTCCTTTCTTCATTGATGTGGGGGGATCAAGTTATTTAGTATTGAACTCTGTATTAATGAATTTGTGTTTTAGGTTTTTGCTTTCCTAACATATGGGTAACTTATACTTCCTTAAATTAATCAAACAAAGATTGGCATCAGTTATATAAAAGTACAAAAATGGGCAATGTGTAGTCAAAAAGAAGGGTGTAAACCACATTGTTTGAGGAAATATTGCAGTAGGATTTTAATATCTAATACTTTAAATCTTTCTTTGCCAAATTATAGCACACAAGAAGTTTTTACACATTTAAACTAATTTAAGTCAGCACCATCAGAAAACAAACAAAACCTGAAACTGAGCTGAATATTTATCTGCTTCTTCCAGTTAAAAATTCAGCTCTGAGTTTTTATGGTCTCATCACTGATTAAGCATGTTCAGTAGTTTACTCGGTATTCTGTTGTATGTAGAAATCTTAAGGGGCATACTCCATAGACAAGTATTCCTTTACACATTGTTGTCCATGTGGTTTATCTCTACTTCGTAACAAACCATCAAGAGAACTGTATTTAATTAAGAATTTTTTAATCTGTCCTTCAAGAGTAGAACAAATACCCTGGCTTATCTATAACAGTAGTCATTAAAATAAAAGAAATAAACTTTAATTAAAATAAAAACTTTAATTAAAATAAACTAATTAAAATACAAAATAAACTTAAAAATTTTTTTTTAAATATGTGGGGTGCAAGTCAGGGTTAGGTATGCAAATGTTCATTATGCAGGTACCTTTGTGATAAGGTGTACCTCCCCTCCCCTGTCAGTTTCCCACTACCACCAATGCCTCCCTCACCCTCCCCTGGCAGTTTCCCACTCTCAATCCCTTTCTTATAGTATTACAACAGTTGTTCAAGTTCCACTAATGAGTGAGAACATGTGATACTCAATTCTTTGTTTCTGTATTATAGCCTCTAAGTCCATCCAAGTTGCTGCAAAGTTCATAATTTTGTCCTTCTTAATGGCTGCATAATATTCTATCATGTATATATACCACATTTTTTTTATCCAGTCCTCTTTTGATGGGCAGCACAGTTAGTTCCATGTTTTGGTAATGTAAATAATGCTGCAATAAACATGTGTGTTATTATTGGCTATGTTTTATCAATCTAGAAAACTCCTGTACCAATCTAGAGAACTTGAATCTTTAATTAAACCTGTTTTGTCTTCCATCCCTTACCAACCATCCCTTACCTAATATCAATAAATTACACTTAATATCAATACAGGCCATGAATTATTAATTGATGCGATGAATTGTTCCCCATCTTTATACTCCTCTAAAACATTTTTCTGAGAATAAAAAATAGTGTGCAAGTTACAGACATTGGGCACTTTTATAGTGTTAAAAATAACTGTGAGTATCCATTTAAAGATGCTCCCAGCAGTAATTTCCTGTTCCTATCTTATCTAGCTGTGGTCTGTTTCACTTTGTTAGTGTGAATGTAATTCAAAAAGTAAAACCTTGATTCCTTCAATAAAGATAAGCATCTCTTTTTGATGATAAAATAAACACAATGTCATGCTAGCAATTTAACTTGAAATTGGAATAGGATATAATTACTTAGAATTGCATATAAACACATTTAGAATATAGTATTTCTTCGGAGAGTTGTATGTTTTCTGCCAATATCAAATTAAGTACCAACAATGGATACAAAAATATTCTAAAACTTCACTCTTTTCTATATCTTCTTTTTCTCTATTAGAATATCACCAAGTTTTTTTTCTTCATTTTCATTATCATCAGCATTTATCACACAGGCAGAATCTAAACAAAAATAAAAAAGAATGAATATTTTTAAAACATGTATAGGGATGGATCAAGAGCATGAACCCTAAAAGTGATTTATCTATGCAGGATTTAAGAAAATTACTTAATCTGTCTTTGCATCAAATGTGTGTTCTGTAAGATAACAATAACATTTATTAAACAAATGTCTTATATGAGTGATTGAACAGAGATATTGGTATATAAAAATTACTCGAACTTTACACTAACTACTCTGTACCAGATATAATATGAGGAACTTTACATTTACTATTTTATTTAATCCTACAACAATTCTCTCCAAGATAAATAAAGTAAATTTATATCTAATAAGACCTAAGTCTGAAAACTAACCTGAGAGAAGACTGACTTAAAACCTGTCCTGTAATATCTATATTTCAACTCTGTTTAGTTTAACTGACAAATTAAATGATCAGGTAGGTGCAATTATTGGATTTCTTACGAAGAAAAACTATAATCCATTTCTACTAACATCACATATTTATTAATAGCCACTACATGTTAAGTGTAAGTATAAGGGAGGCAAATGTGACATACTTTGGAAGATTATATATGCTCGCATATAATAAATCTGCTAGGCTAAACATAGTTTTGCCCCTCTAGGGTTATGGTTCAGAAAGACATATACAAGGCTAAAACAGTATCAATGTATAAGCTTTATCACAAGCTATAGAGAAAATAGTTGGAGCTATCATCCTAAATTTCAAAATCAAATTACATCCCTAGTTTTTTATTAGATAGGGGAGAGTGGCTATCTCCCATATATCCTCAGAGGCTCTCCCTGGAGGGAAGGACAGCAGGGCTAGAGCAATTACTAGAAAGAGTTTGTTTGTTTGTTAGTTTGTTGTTGTTGTTGTTTTGCTTATTTGTTTGTTTGTTTTTGAGTTGGAGTCTCACTCTGTCTCCCAGACTGGAGTGCAGTGGCCGCTCCCG
>NW_007252779.1:102040-108603 GCF_000164805.1 Carlito syrichta | reverse complement strand
CAAAAAAAAAAAAAAAAAAAAAGAAAACAGAAAAACAAACAAACAAACAAACCTTCCAGAGAAGTACCACCCTAAAAATAGGAAGCTCTCATCAATTATATTGTATGTTTTTTCTTACCTTAAGAAATTTTATCTCACCTTAAGATAATGGAGGAGATCTATAGAGAAAACAGATTTGGTTTTCCTAATGATACTCCCCATGGCAAAAGTCGTATCATCTGAGGTCTCTCCTATGGAAATGTGAGAAGGAGAAATTAACAACCATGCCCCAACACTCTGATAAGTTTTAAATTGTTCAGGAAGTGCTACTATATAGGGTATCAGGTGAAGTGAAGTTCTCAATAGACTGTGATTATGTAAACTGGCTTTTAGTGCACTATAGAAATTGATGGGAAATAATACACATATTGGGACAGAAGGGAAGAATATCAAGACAGAGACAAACCTTCAAATTAAAAGGTAAGATTAATCGGTTTAACAGATTCATTATGTGGAAAGTAGTTGGAAGCATTTTAAGTCTAAATAGTTGTCATTTTAAACCAAATGTTCACTGTCAAAATGGGGACATTATTTTATATGCAATATAATAGCCATAAAGGTTTTATAGAGACACATGACACACAGAAATATATATATGTATATAGTTGATCTGAAAAGATAAAAAATATTGGGGGAAAAGATGGAGACTGTAGGATCACTTAAGGAATTCTTAGCAAAATAAAAGTGCTATGAAACATACCTTATAAATATAGGATTTGATATGGACTTTGTATAATCTTTTACTTAGCAAGTTGACAGTAAAAATATAAACATAAATCTGAAAATGAAAAAAATTTCTTAACACAAGATTGGTTAAAACTAGATTTGTTTATATTAGATATAAAGAAATATCATTTGGAAAATACATTTCTGTATTTAGTGCTTTTTTGATTAAAGAAGATTTTCAGAAATTCAAGGAAATTATGGGAAATCTAAATAAGTCATCAATTCATCAATTATTAATACCAATATCTTTATTATTTATTCTCTGATAATTTTTATATAGAATTTATTTGATCAGCTAAACAAAAATGTCTGCTTCATCACTTAGTGGATACCATAATTTCCATATTTTCAAAAAGCTGTTTTATGTAGCTCGCATCTGGTACTACAAGTTATTTGTGTTTCTTCGCTTTCTATAGAAAAGTGTCCATATGGATAATAATATGAATAATAATAAAGTAATATTAGCTAGTATCTTGTTTATTGTCCATTATGTTCAAGTGTGTTTTAAGCACTTTACGTGTATCAATTCATTTATTTTTCGCAACAAACATAAGGCATATATAGCAATTTTTGGAATTTCCAGATGTTACAACTAAATGAGGGAATCATTTCATTTTGTTTTCAGTATGTCTGTTACCAGTTCAACAGCTTAAATTTGGCTCTTCTGTACCAAGGGGAGC
This sequence comes from Carlito syrichta, assembly GCF_000164805.1. Classification (NCBI taxonomy): domain Eukaryota; kingdom Metazoa; phylum Chordata; class Mammalia; order Primates; family Tarsiidae; genus Carlito; species Carlito syrichta. Next base: position 107,158 of record NW_007252779.1, on the reverse strand, counting down.
CATGATTTTTCAGACGGCGGCTCATATTTTTAGTCTTTGATTCTAGGTCCAAGTTCTTTGAAAAAATCTAATTAAGTGAAAGGTAAACTTTTTGACTATTTTTATAGTCTGCCTTTATTTATTAATCTTAAGAGTAAAAATCAGATGAAAATATTGGTAAAAGTGTGAGAAAAGTAAGCTTTGCAGCCAAGATTTAATTACCAGAGAATGTTTAATTTGGTTTGCATTTTGCTTTATATTTCAAAATCTCATTTTAAAATTATCATAAATAAAATAGAGGAAATATTATAATTAACCTTCACATATATTTTATATGTAATTTACCTTGTCATTTAACATTTTGCCATATTTAAACAATTTTTTTACAGTATTTTATAAAATATGTCTCTTATACTTGTATATTTTACCAACAATTACTTCCTAATTCTCTCTAAAATTATTAAAATATTCTCACAAAAAACAACATATTATCAACTATAACAAAATTAGCATCAATAATTTAATAATCTCATCTAATACTCAGATTATTTTTATTTTTCTCCACACATAAAAGCATTTTTTTTGCAATCTCTATATTCTTCAAAAAACATGAAGGACATTTAGAGTTTATGTTATTTAAATCTCTCTCTTTCTTTTCTTTCCTTTTTTTCTTTTGAGTTTGGAGTTTCTCTCAGTTTTCCAGGCTGGAGTGCAATGGCGAGTCTCTTAATATTGAATCTCGCCTTTTCCTGTTTTTATGCCATTAATTTGCTATAAGTCTGAGTCTAGTTGTCCTACAGAATTTTTTCCATTCTGATTTTTTTTGTCCTCTTATTATTTTACATGTTTCTCTGCCCCCTTGCATATTCTATAAACTCAAATTTTGCAAAAAAGAAGAAAAGAAAAGAAATAAAAAAAAAAACTTTACACACTGTGCTTCGTATTACATCAAGCAGAATACATAAAATGTCTGGTTGTCCTATGATTAGTGAAGTTAATTTTGTTAGTGTTTTCAGATGTTGAAATAGGATTCCTAGCTGACAGAGTTACTTTTTCTCTATGATCAGCAAATAATCTGCAGGTGAACTTCGGCATGCTCTGAGAGCTATTTTTTTCAGAGTTATTTGATTTAAGTTTTGTTGTTGTGGTTGTTAAGCACTCATGTATGTTCTTTTCTTAAATCAATTATTTCTTTAGTGTTTGGAAAATTGTGACTTACTAATTTGATTTTGTCATCTGCATTCATTAGCTGATACTATTCCACAAAGAAAGACTTGCTTTAATCAGAAGCTATGCTTTAAAAACCATAATGATAAATGTAAATTAAGTAAACAACTGCAAACATATTTAAGTATATGTAATAGTAAAAGAAAAAATTTTCACGTTAAAAAAGTCTTCAGCATCACTTAACAATTTCTTCAACTCATTCCTTAAGCTATGTAAATGTAGTGCATGTTCTTTACATAATAGAACTTGTATATATGTGTGTGTGTGTGTGTGTATTTTATATATATAATATATGCACAATAAAATCCAAACTTGGCTACATATTCCTCACACAAGAAGTCATTTGTATGTATTTTTTAAGTCAAGCTGAATAAGTGTTGAGACAAGATATATTTTGAAATGATCTGAGTGTACTATTTTAAAAGGTTCATCCAGATTCTTCATATCTTCAAATAATTATGTCTTAGATATTCACTGTAATTATCTCCAGATTATATAGTTATTATTTTAAGAAGCATTTTCTTAAAAATTTAGAAAAAATAACTTTCTGAGAACTGCTCTTTATCAAAATCATTTTGAGAGACCCTAGTTACCTACAAACTCAGTTCACCTAAAAAGCAACAATATGACATTTATGTCTACTATAATGTAAACAATCTGCTTAGAAAATTATCAGAGAAATATCATTTTTGGTATATAACTTTATTATGTTATATCATGCCAAACTTTCTTATACAGAAGAAAAATTAAGATGATATTGAAATTTGCATTATTGAAGATATATTTGCATGTTAATGAGATATTAAATTTTGTCTAAATCATAGTTTTTGCACTTCAATAAATTGTGATTATCAAAATCAGTAGTTATCTTTTCTTGGTATATAACATTACTATGTTTGCATCATATAAGTTTAATCCATTTAAACAGAATTCACACTTATCTTTATTTGATAGTTAAAATTTACTTTAAAATACTCATTCCTTTGAAAATTAAACTATTTTCTTAAAATGAGCTATCTGACTTAAGAAAGAAAACCTAATAATTATTAATAGACATTAACTAATAAACAAAGATTTATAAAAGTAAATAAGTCTCAATGATAAAAGTAGTCAATTTATAACAGATAGCATATCTACATACATACTATATAAAGAAGTACATAAAGAAAGCATATTCTTAAACTCAAATCTGAAAGATAAACAAATACTAGCTAGTGCAAGTTTCTTATTGTTGGAGTGGGTTATTACAGATAAGTTTGACTAATTAGGAATGAAATTGTTTTGGAGACAATAGTATAAGTCTAGACTAAGTAAATGTTCTAGGAACCCATCAACATCAGTGTACCAGTTAGCGTTGTGAGAGACTGTGAGAGGTTTCAATACTTTTTTTTGAGAATTTTTTCAGTGTGTTTGCTCATTTTATGATGGACAATATATGCAAATAGAAACATATAAAATATTTGTGGATATGTGTATATACACAGGTTAGTATACACATGTATATTTTCTTGGGTAGAAATATAAGAATTATATACCAGTAGATAACAAGCACATATTGTGCATAATACTTCTGTTTTTAATATCTTTTATTTATTTATTTATTTATTTGAGTTGGAGTCCCACTCCGTCACCCAGACTGGAGTGCAGTGGCGGCTCCTGGCCACCGCAGCCTCGACCTGCTCGGCTCCAGCGATCCTTCTGCCTCAGCCTTTCAAGTAGCTGGAACCACAGGCGCGCGCTACCACGCCTGGCTCATTTTGATCTATTATAGAGAGTAGGTCTCTCCAAGTTGCCCAGGCGGGTCTCGAACCCTCAAGGTTAGGCAATCCACTCACGTCAGCCTCCCAAAGGCGCGGGATTACAGGCTGAGCCACCGAGCCCGGCTGTTTTTAATATCTTATCAGTGAATTTTATAAGGGCTTTTTAGATAAACGGCTGATTTTAGCACAGTGTCAGGGAAATACACCATGAGCCTGTAGTATCTTTTAGTGTCAGAAAGTAAGGAAATATTTTCCAAATATAAAAAAAGTCAAAAAATAAATAAAAAGAAGCCAGTGAAAGAACTGTCAGTAACTAAAGCTGGAAAATTTGAAAAAAAAAAAAGAGAGAAAGAAATGGTATTGGATGGTAATTCAATGTAAAGTGAATATGCATGACTCTTTAGTGATATAAGCGAATAATTGAAAAAAAATAAACAACTATGAAAAAATACACAAATATCCTGTACCAAGTAATTTCAAATAATTTATGGCAGATGGCTTCCAATTTCCCACTCATTAAAAGTTAATAACTTAGTAAGTTCTTGCAGAGTACTGTATGAAAAGTGGACTGGGAGGCAAGAAATAAGATAAAGTAAAACATAATGAACTTAGGTGATCAAAATTAAAATGAATTGTGATATTATGTTAGCCATGTTGATTATATGTTCCCTTGATGTAATTTGATGAGAAAGATATTTTATATCTGTGGTTTCCCTTCCCAAATCATATAACTGCAGTTCATTCATTTGAAAACATCCAACTATTCCTATTTGAGTGACAATCTAAATGGGGAGACCATAAAAAAAAAATGCAGAATTGTTTTTTGGAGTGCAGACCCCTTGAAGTCCTGGCTTCTCCAGCTAGGTAAATGTCCCAGGAACCCATCAACATCAGTGAATCAGCTAGCTTTGTGAGAGACTATGAAAGGCTTCAGTATATTTCATCTATTTTTGGAAGGAAGATTTTTTTTCAATGTGTTCACTCATTTTATGATGTGTGATAAGGGAGCCCACTTGCCCACACTGTGCTAAGCATTGAATAGTTTTTGTATCAAAGAGGACATGACCTCTGTGCTACTCCCTCCCTATTCACTGGATCTCACTCCCAGCAACTATTTTTTTGTTTGTTTTCCTGGATAAAAAAATGTCCTCAGATGGAAATGTTTTACTAATTTAGAAGAGGCTAAACAAAAAAAAATGGCAGAAACATTAAAAGGCATCAAAACTAGCATATTCAAAAACTGTTTTGAACAGTAGAAAACACACCTTGATAGGTGTATGCATCAAACGGAGAATACTTTGAAGGTGACTAAAGTTTAAACATGTAGGAATAAAACACAATTTTTTAATAAATAAATTCTGGTTTGGGAGGGCTCCCACCTTGTACCTATCTAGTATTTATCAAATTATTAAAATCACAAAAAATAAAGAAAACTTATAAATGCATAAATAGCAGAGAAGATTCTACAAAGCTATGGTAACTACATGTAGTTTGATGTCATGAATGAAATCAATTACATTTTTAGTATATAGACACAGTGGAATACTATTCAAACATTAAAAAAAGAATGAAATCCTGCCATTTGCAGTAGCATGAATGAATGTCAATGGTATTATGTTAAGTGAAAGAAGCCAGGTTCAGAAAGACATATACAGCATAATCTCATTCATTTGGCATATAAAATAGTTGATCACATAGAAGTACAGAGTAGATAGTTGTTATCAGAGACTGGGAGGATGGGAGAAAAAAAAGGGAACAAAGAGAGATTGGTCAAGGGCCACACAATTGCAGTTAGATATAAGAAATAAATTTTGACCGGGTGCTGTGGCTCAAGCCTGTAATCCCAGCTCTTTAAGAGGCCAAGGTGAGAGGATTGTCTGAGCCCACAGGTTCAAGAAAAGCCTGGGCAACATGGTGAGACCTCATCTCTACAGTAAAATAAAAAAATTAGCCAGGTGTGATAGCGCATACCTGTAGTTCTGGCTACTTGAAAGGCTGAGGTGGAAGGATCTCTGGAGTCAAGCAGGTCAACGCTGGGGTGGCCATGAGCATGCCACTGCACTCCAGACTGGGCAACGGAGTGAGACTCCAACTCGAAAGAAAGAAAGAAAGAAAGAAAGAAAGAAAGAAAGAAAGAAAGAAAGAAAGGGTT
>NW_007252779.1:59621-101969 GCF_000164805.1 Carlito syrichta | reverse complement strand
GAGGGAAGGAAGGAAGGAAGGAAGGAAGGAAGGAAGGAAGGAAAAAAGAAAGAAAAAGAAAAAAGAAAGAAATTCTGTTGTTCTATTACACAGTAGGGTAACATAGTTAAAAATATTGTACTGCATTCTTCAAAATAATTAGATGAAAGGACTTTGATTGTTCTCACCACAAATAAATGATAATTATTTTACCTGATGAGTATCTAAATCCTCTAAGATGATCATGATTATTTGACACATGTATGCATGTATCGAACCATCACATTGTATTCCATAAATATGTATAATTATTGTCAATTAAAAATAAAACAAAAATATGAATTTAATTAATAATAATATATCAATATTGGTTCATTCTAATATAAATTCTTAATGATATAAAACTTTCCATACTATCTTAGCAAACTTTCTGAAAATCTAAAACTATTACAAAATTGCAGAGTATATTATAAAATGAGGCTAAATGCAACATAATGTCCTGGGTTGGATCCTGGAAAACAAACAGACAAAAAACCCAAAAAACATTAGCATAAGATCTAGTGAGATATGAATAAGTACATAATATAGCTAATAGTATACCTTTTTTAGTTTTATATTTTGACAAATGTGCTATGGTTGTAGAAATTGTTGCTCTTTGATGAAGCAAGAGAAAGGCATAGGAGAACTTTTTACCACTGGTACTTTTCTGTTATCCTATAATTAATCCAAAGTAAAAAGTATATTTGGAAAATAGAAATGAACACAAATATCAAACAGATTCAAAAAGTAACAAAATTTTGAATATATTCAAAGATGGTATAATCTATGAATCATATAAGTTTCTCAAGACAAAAACCAAAAGAAGGTAAACAAAAACATAGTAAAATCATAATCCAGAAAATTTTTTTAAGTGTTTCTACTATATATACTGAAAACACACATCACTGATTTGAGAGAGTAGCCCAGAATGACCAACACCAAAACAGATTCTAGTAAAATTGCTATATTTAGAGAAAAAAAAATATCAAATCACTTAAGAAACTAGACAAAAATAGTAAGATAGGCAAGAGTAAAATTAATTATCAAAAACATATAATATAATGCTTCATAGCAGATGAAAATGGAGTTAAAATATTAAAGAAAATCAAGAAAATGTCAAAGAAAATAGTGTGAGCCCAGGATTTTTATATCTAGCTAAATTGACTGTCAAGCAGAATGACTACAGATAAACTGTTATCAACATACAAAAATGCAAGGAATCCTGTTTTCATGAGTATTTTCTGAGCAATCTAGCAGGGAAGAAAACCATAATTCATATGCCAAATCTACTTGGCTTCTATTTTTTTCTTAAATGATAAAATAGTCATGCTCACCGAATGACATATTTTTATTAGTGCTTTCACTGTAAAATGGCAAAAACTTGGATGAACAATGAGCATCTAATAAAGTATAGAAAATAGTGTGAAATGGATTGTGTTCTATCAAAGAACATAGAGTGTCTTTTAAAAATGCAGAAGAGGAGAATGAATAAAGTGTATGTAAAAATTGTCAAGCCATATTTCACATTTTATCTATGCATCTATCAATGTATCTGTGCATCTATCATCTGTCTAATCTATCATCTTGTTTGTTCTGTTTCACTGAAAACCCTGACTGATCCAGAGTAAAAGTACTAATACGATTATTCTTTAAATATTGCATATCACAATAGAGAAAATTATTAAGTATGGTCTATTCTAATTCTTTTTTTTTTTTTTTTTTTGAGTTGGAGTCTCACTCAGTCGCCCAGACTGGAGGGCAGGGGCTGCTCCCGGCCACCGCAGCCTCGACCTGCTGGGCTCCGGCTATCCTTCCGCCTCAGCCTTCCAAGTAGCTGAAACTACAGGCGCGCGCTACCATGCCCAGCTTATTTTTGACTTATTGTAGAGATGAGGTCTCGCCAAGTTGCCCAGGCGAGTCTCGAACCCGTGGGCTCAGGCAAATCACTCACCTCAGCCTCCCAAAGGCGCAGGATTACAGGCTGAGCCAAAGAGCCCGGCTCTATTCTAATTCTGTAATCTCTGTGTGGACAAATGTTGACATAGATGCAATACAGAGATGTTTTGGTAAAAATCCTGTAGAAAGCCAGGCTCCGTGGCTCAGCCTGTAATCCCACGCCTTTGGGAGGCTGAGGTGAGTGGATTGCCTGAGCCTGTAGGTTCGAGACCTGCCTGGGCAACTTGGCAACACCTCATCTCTACAATAAATCAAAAATTAGCTGGGCCCAGCAGGTTGAGGCTGTGGTGGCCGGGACCGGCCACTGCACTGCAGTCTGGGTGACAGAGGAGACTCCAACTCAAAAAAAAAAAAAATCCTGTAGTAAGAACTTGAATTGAAATTATCTTTATGAACACATAAGATATTTTATAATATGTGCATTATATATTTTCCTATATGTGACCACGGAAAAGCCAAGACAATAACACGGAAAACAAGACAATAACAAGGAAAACAAGACAATAACAATAGGCATCTCTTATCTGACTATAACATGCCATCTTCTATTTAAAGAAGGCAGTGCTTTTTAGAGAAATGCAAGATGACCTTTGAATATCTTATTAAATTAGATGGTAAGATCTCTATTAGTATTTGGGGGGTATTGTCAAAATACTGCAATTAAAAATTTTTCTGTTGTCAAGATGAGATCATGCAAATTCATTTAGTCCAATAATTATAGTGAATTAAAAATGTTTGCAATGCCAGGCTTGGTGGCTCAGCCTGTAATTCCGCACCTTTGGGAGGCCGAAGTGAGTGGATTGCCTGAGCCCGCGGGTTCAAGACTCGCCTGGGCAGCGAGACCTTATCTCTACAATAAATAAAAAAATCAGCCGGGCGTGGTAGCGCATGCCTGTAATTCTGGCTACTCAGAAGGCTGAGGCGGAAGGATCGCCGGAGCCCAGCAGGTCGAGGCTGCAGTGGCCGGGAGCGGCCACTGCACTCCAGTCTGGGCGACAGAGTGAGACTCCAACTCAAAAAAAAAATCTTTGCAATGTTCAAATCCATCAGTTTATACTGATATTAAAAATATTTAACATTCAGAAGATAATAGGTAATCATTTTAGTATCTTCAAAAATAGTAACTAAAACAAATATTTATATTTTCTATCAACTGTACATAATCAAAGGATATATGAAAATAAGTGATGTTTATGACATGATTTCATATAAAAATAAAAATATGTGACAGAATATTGTGAGCTATCACCTTTCAACAAATCAGTGGATCTAACAACGAACATCAATAGCTAGCTCTGTCACAAAAAGGAATATCAGATATTGTAATACCTATGAAGGAACATAACAAAACTAATAATCTGGACAAAGGGATAAAAATCAAGCCTAATTTTACCCTGTGACTATATGCCAATTTTCAGGAACTACAAAGAACAGAGATACAAGATGAAATGCAACAACAGAAACCAGACCATGGAATACTCTAAGTCAAAAGGAACTGGTATTATAACAGATATATTGTACACAAACCCACATATAAGCAGACATCTATTATGGAAGCATAACTTTGTCATTGCTATTTGCCTAACTCCTTAATTCAACTATTTCATATCTTCAACTTTTACTGATATGACATCAGATGTATTTTGTTTCCCTAGAATCAGAGTCTGAAGTGGAAATTTTTGTTCAAATTATTTGAATTGATGATCTCAGAAGGGAAGTAAATGAAGCAGACTAAAACAAGGGTGGGGCTAGAAGGATAAATGGATTCTCACTAACTGAAGACTAATTAGCAAGAAACACCTAGAATTTATGAAGCAACATTTATACCACATACATATTTCTCCTTCAAAACAAGGGGAAATATATGTACCCTGTGTGTCATTCAGATATTGACAGGGTCGACAGTTGGTCACCCCACAAGGGCCAATTCTCCAGAAATAAAATAAAGGCATCTGTGAGTGTCCATCAACTATTTTTAGCAACTGAAAAGGGGAGTCATAGCCAAAATGAATCGAGTAGTACACTATCTGTGTCCATGTCCTCATGTTTATCCATACAAGGGGAGCCCCCAAAACATGTTATTATTTTGTGGAGGTGGGGCCCTTTGTAGTACACTCCAGATTAAATGGTTAACCAGAGCTTTTATCTGAAAGTTTTGAGAAGGATACTTCACGATTTGCTGGAGTCATAGCAAACAGTTGAATTGTTCTTCCACAATAACAAAGCACCTGTTCACACAGGGTTGAGTGTTCAGTGGTTTTTGACCAAAAACAGCATGACCCCATGCCCCATCTTCCCTATTCACCTGATCTCACCTCAAGCAACTTTTGTTTGTTTCCACAGGATGGAAATAGTTCTCACAGGAAAACGTTTTGCCCAAGTGGAAGAGGTGAAAAAACAAAAAAACAAAAAAGAAAGAAAAACGGCAGAAGCACTAAATGATATCGAAACAGATGAATTCAAAAACTGTTTTGAGCAGTGGAAAAAAGCATCTCAATAGGTGTATTGCTTGAAGTGGAGAGTACTTTGAAAGTACTGAAGTTTAAACATACAAGAAAAAATACACAATTCTTAATGAATAAATTCCAAGTGTTTGGGAATCCCCCCTCATATTAATGAGGCAGGAGATAGTCAGAAGTTGGATAGACAGACAGAGGGAGGGTTTTGAGGAAACTTAACTCTTGTGGGAATTTTCTCTCCACCACCTCCATTCTATAATTGTTGGCTGGAAATGTAGTTAGTGTGGTTAAGAACATCCTTTCAACTCAGGATGTTTTGCTAAAAGGGACTATTTGCTGCTTAAACGCAGGCATGGAGCTTAACAAAATGACCTAACTCAACCTTGGCCTATTATAATATCATTAACACAGCATTTGCATTGCAGTTTTTATACCCCCCAGTGGGTTTTTCTGTGGTACTTATGGGTAATATTCAAAATGGAGTAACTTTGGTCAAGGGCCCCGCATGCTCAATAAGAATTGGATTTCAGGAAGTAAAGGGAGTTGAGATGTAAATGAGAGAAAGACCCCCAGAAAAGATAAGATAAAACACACACACACACACACACACACACGCACACACGCACACACGCACACACACACAAATTCTACCACCCGGTAACCAATTTCGGGCCCCCTCTCTTCTCTGACGAGAGCTTTGTTGCTTAATAAACTATTTATTTGACTCATCCTTTTGGTGTCCCTGTTCTTAATCTTCTCGGTCCTGGGACAAGAACCTGAGGTTGCTAGTTTAAACTGAGAGTGGAGTTCAAAATTCCTGCAACATTAAGGTGGCTGTAGGCCTATTGTTTCTCTGCTAAAGCTGCCTTTCAAGCCCTGTTGTGCTGGAGATAGTGGGCTTTGCTTAATTGTTGCTTATATAGCACTTTATGCCTCTATAATTACTTACATGATGTGATTCATGATATGATATCATATCATATGATATGTGATATCAAATAATCACTTTCTGAAAAGTGAGTCTTCACATTTCTGAAAATTACTTGAGAATAGTAATTAAATCTGATTAATCTTTATTTCCTCAGTGCCAAACAGTAATTAAATTGTATATTATTAATAATTATATATACATGCTATATTTTTATTGTTTGAAGGAGTTGATAAAATGACATACACAAGGCTGAAGTTTGGACGCCATGGGCCCGTTAATACAGAACAAAGCTTTAGAGTGGAATCTCTTGGAATAAGTGAAGTACTACTCAGATGTTTGATCTAGTTCTTTTTACTCTCTAAGCCTCAGTAACCTTATAAAATGTTGCTATGGGCCTGTTTCGAGTAATACTTAAGATAATGTATATAAATGGATTACTACAGTAAGTAGTAAATATTAAGAACCATATGCAAGCTATATTTTTCCATTTTTATTCATGATGATTTTGGTGAAAGTTTTAATGATTACAAGAAAATTCTAAGTGTCAAAATCTCATCTTCATATTTAATGATTTAATTAAGTATTTTGAAAGAGTCAGCAGATGAAGAGTAATGAATGTTAGACCTGAGTATGATATTTTTTGAATCTATGTTTTATTAGATATTCAAATTCATGGCACAAGATAGAATATCTTATGAATATTGTTGGTTTTCCTGAGGCTACTAGTATCATTCTCTCACTGCTGAGACTGGAATTAATCCTGACAGAAGTCAGTATAGTATATTAATGGCATCATGTTATTGGTCCCCAAAGGGGTGTTTTAATTTTAAACTTATGTAGTTCTATCAGTTTATAAATGCTACCTAAGGAGTGACAGAAAACATGAAAAAGGAAGTACCTTATAGAAGGAAGACCTAACTCCTGATGCTTTTTTAATTAATTTAATTTCTTTAATTTATAATCCCACAAGATTATGGTCACTGTAGCAGTGTTTCACTCTGCCAGAAGACTAGCAAAGACCAACAGATTTTTTTCTAAGATAATATTTAAATAAATTTTTGTTAGACCTAAATCTATAGTTTCAATAAATAAAATATCATATCCTAAATTATGCCAAAAACACTTTAAGATAATGATGGCTACAATGCATTATTTTTTTTCTGAAATCTTTGCTAAAATACACCATAATAAATTTAAACATCTAATTACAGATAAAAGACTTCTATTTCATTTTGTCTTGCATAATTATTTTCAAATGTTCTATTTTCTCTCTATAGCCTCTTATTAATGAAAATTTGGGAAATATGGATTAGAGGTTTGCTTCTTATCTGTACTTTAGATATGTTAAGGACTTTCTAATTTTCCATTTTTATTAAAAGCTATGGGTTAATTAAAATACAATAAAATGTTTCCAATTAATCCACATTTTTGGATTAAAGTAATGTGTGTGAGTGTGTGTGTGTATACTCTATCACAATAGAGGAATTTATAAATACAATGAAAAAGGAACTTCTCTCTTGATTACTACAGGATATCAAAGACATAAATGCCAGTTGGGGTCTTGGAAGCTGCTCATTGAACACTCCTTGATTGATTGACTCATAGATTGACCATAATACCATATAACAATGTGAATGAAAAGTAAAAATGTAGATAATCTGTTCAATTTTTTTCTAATTAACCTGTTTTTTAGTCAATTCACATTGTCAAAATCCATCATCTAACACCTCTTTGCATCATATGTCAGTTTTTATTTTGACCTTTTGCAAACTTTAACTTTTATTTCTCACAACAAAATTTTTTATCCATTAATTCACTCATTCATTCATTTGGTGACCAACCTATTAAATATTTATTACTTGCCTGGCACCATTCAAAATGCTAAGAGAAGAATATCATAATTCTAAATATTTACAATAAAAACAGAGATATATCAAGATACTATCTAATAAGTTTTACAAATTGAAAGCTAACATATTAATCAGGTCTGCAAACTGATAACTTCCCATTACATTATCACATTTGTTTAAGTATTAATATCGTAAATGGAATAAAAATGGCAAAGCCAATGATTTTATATGCTTTCCAATTCTATTTTCAATATGGGACAAGAGGCAGAATGAATGTTCTAGCTTATTTTCTGAGAGCTTATCTCCATTCTCTTTTTAACATTTTTTTTAATTTTAAAATTGTTGGTACAATTTAAGGTTAAGAATACAAATATTCATTGTGCAGATACCCTTGTTGATATGGTGTGCCCCACCTTCCCCAGGCAGATTCCCACTACTGCCAATCCCACCTCCCCAGTCCCCCACGCCCCCACAGTTTCCCACTACTGTCAATCCTTTTCTTATAGTATTACGATAGTTGTTGAAGGTCCATTTATGAGTGAGAATATGTGATACTCAGTTCTGTTTCCATGAAAGATCACTCAATATTATAGACTCTAAGTCCATCCAGAGTACTGTGAAATGCATGATTTTGTTCTTCTTTATGGTTGCATAATATTCCCATGTGTATATGTATCACTTTTTTTAATCCAGTCCTCTTTTGATTGGTAGCTTGGTTGGTTCCATGTTCTCGCTACTGTGAACAATGTTGTGATAAACATACGTGTGCAGGTTTCTTCTTTATAGAGTGATTTGAGTTCTTCCGGGTATATACCAGTAGGGGGACTGTGGGGTCATATGGAAGAATGATTTTTAGAATTTTTAGGAATTGCCACACTATTTTCTACAGACACTGTATTAGTTTACACTCCCACCAACAGTGTAGAAGTGTTCCTTTTTTGCCGTATCCTCTCCAGCATCTGTTATTTTTTGAGTTATTGATGATGGCCATTCTGACTGGATTTAGGTGATATCTCAATGTAGTTTTAATTTGCATTTCTCTGATGGCTCGTGAGGCTGAACATTTTTTCATGTATCTGATGGCTGCTCATATGTCTTCTTTTGAGAACTGTCCATTCATATATTTTGCCCACTTTGTAATGGGGCTTTTTTTTTTTTTTTTCTTTTCAGCACATTTGAGTTCTTTGTAAACCCTAGATGTAAGGCCTTTGTGAGACACAGAGTTGACAAATATTTTTTCCCTCTGTGGGCTGTCTCCCTGCTCTCTTGATGGTTTCTTTAACTATGCAGTAGTTTGTCAGTTTGATAAGGTCCCACTTGTCTATCTTATCTCTTATGGCATGGGCACTTGGGGTTTTGATCAGGAATTGGTTGCCAGTTCCAATTTCCATAAGAGTGTTCCTGCATTTTCTAAGGCTCTTATAGTTTGAGGTTTTAGGTCTCTGATCCATTTAAAGTTGATTTTTCTGAATGGGGATGGGTAGAGTTCCTGTTTCAATCTTCTGCATGTGGTCAGCCAGTTTTCCCAGCACGATTTACTGAATAGGTTCTCTTCTCCTCAGTGGTTGGTAGTGGAGGCTTTGTCGAAGATGAGTTGGTTGAGAAATTGAGATTTTTGTTTCTGGAATCTCAATTCTGTTCCATTGGTCTATATGCCTGTTCTTGTACCAATACCAGGCTATTTTGATTATTGTGGCTTTATAGTATATTTAAAGTCTGAGAGTGTGATACCTGCTGTTTTTTAGTTGTTTATGTTTACATATGAATTCCTGTATTGCTTTTTCTAGGTCTGAGAAGAATGTTGCTGGTAATTTGATGGGTATTGCGTTAAATCTATAGACTGCCTTAGGTAGAATGTACATCATAACAATGTTGACTCTTCCATTTCATGAGCATGGAATATTTTTTCACTTGTTTGTGTTATCTTTGACTTATTTGAGCAGTATTTTGTAGTTTTTGCTGTAAAGGTCTTTCATATCTCTGGTTAGGAATATGCCAAGTTATTTCTTTTTGTGTGTGTGTGGGTATTGTAAATGAAATTGAGCTTTTTATTTGGGTTTCTGTTTATTTATTATTGGTGTATAGAAATGTGATTTTCTTTTGCACATTTATTTTATACCCGTAGACTTTGCCAAAGTCCTTTATTAGTGCAAGGAGGTTTTTGACAGATTCTCTTGGGTTTTCGAGGTATAGAATCATATTATCTGCAAAAAGGGATAACTTGATTTTCTCTTTTTCCTATTTGGATACCCTGATCGCCTTCGTCTCCCTAATTGCTATAACTAGAACTTCCAAAACTATATTGAACAGGAGGGGTGTGCATGCGCATACTTGTCTTGTTCCAGTTTTCAGGGGAAATTGTTCCAATTTCTGTCTGTTTAGCAATATGCTGACTGTGGGTTTCTTGTAAATGACTCTTACTATTTTGAAGTATGTTCCATCTATACCTAGATGTTCGAGGGTTTTTATCAAGAAGGGGTGATGGATTTCTTCAAAAGCATTTTCTGTATGTAATGATATAATCATTTAGTTTTTGTTTTTACATCTGTTAGTGTATTTAATTATGTTTATGGTCTTACAAGTGTTGAACCAGCCTTTCATCCCAGGGATGAAGCCTACTTAGTCGAGGTGGATGATGTTGATATGAGTTGTTGAATTCAGTTTGCTAGGATCTTGTTGAGAATTTTAGCATCTATGTTCATCAGAGATATTGACTTGTAGTTCTGTTTCTTTGTTTGATCTTTACCTGACTTGGGTATCAATGTGATGTTTGCTTCATAAAATGATTTAGGGAGAGTTTCATCTTTCTCTATCCCCTGCTATACTTTCAATAGAATTGGTATCAGTTACTCCTTCTATGTTTTGTAGAATTTTGCTGGAAAGCCATTTGGTTCAGGATTTTTTTTTTTTTTTTTTTTTTTGTAGGTAGTATTCTTATGACATAGTCAAATTCCTGGATTGTTATTGGTCTCTTTAGGGTTTCGATTTCTTCTTGTTTCAACCTGAGGAGGTTGTGTGAAGTCAGAGAGTTCAACATTTCCTTTAGGTTTTCAAGTTTATTTCCATACAAGTGTACATAGTAGTCTCTGATAATTTTTTGTTTTTCTTCAGGATCAGTTGTGACTTCATCTTTTGTGTTTCGGATTGAGTTTACCTGGACTTTTTCTTGATCAGTCTAGCTAGGGGACTATCAATCTTGTTTATCCTTTCAAAAAATCAGGTTTTTGTTTCATTGATTTTTTTGTATTAATTTTTTGTCTTCTATGTCCCAGACTTGGGCTTTTATTTTGGTGATCTGGATTCTTCTGCTGGAGTTAGGGTTTTGGTGGTTTTGCTTTTCCAGCTTCCTTAGATGTCTTGTTAGGCTGCTAACTTGTGATCTTTCCATTTTTTCATGTGTGTTTGTAGAGATATGAATTCCTCTTTTAGTACTCTTTCACGGTATCCCAGAGTTACTGGTAAGATGTTTCTTCATTTTCACTTGTTTTCAGGTATCTTTTAATCTCTGTTTTGATTTCCATGTTGACCCAGAAGTTGCTTAGCATCATGCTGTTCAGTGTCCATGTCTTTATGGGTTTTGGGGAAACTTTGTTGGTGTTGATATTTATTTTTATTCCATATAGTCTAAGAAGGTGCATAGCAGAATTTCAATCTTACGAAATTTGTTTTTGATTGATTTATGGCCAAAGATGTGGTTGATCTTAAAGTAATTTCCATGTGGTAATAAGTAGAATATATATTTTGGTTGTTGGGTGGAGTGTTCTGTAGGTATTAATTAAGTCCGTTTGGTCAAGAGTCACATTGAGGTTCTGGATCTCTTTGCTGATATTTTGTCTCCATTATCTGTCTAGGGTTGTGAGTGGGATGCTAATACTCCCCACTATGATAGTGTAGAGTCAATATCTTTTTTAATTTGCCTAGAAGCTGCTTTATGAAAATTGGTACTCATTATGTTTAGGATGGAAGTTTCTAGTTGATGGAGTGAACCTTTTTATCATTATGCAATGATCTTCCATATCTTTTTAAATTTTTCATCGCTTAAAGGGTATTTTGTCTGATATTAAGATCTCAACTCTTGCTTTGTATTGAGTTCCATTTGCATGAAATTTTGCTTCCCAATCTCTTATTTTGAGTCTGTGAGTGTCCTTTCTGGTGAGATAAGTCTCTTGGAGACAATATATTATTGCCTCATGATATTTTATCCATTTTGCCATTCTATGTCTTTTCAGTGATACATTTAGTCCATTCACATTCAGACTAATAATTGAAATGTAAGAGTTTATCCCTGTCAAGGTGTTCTTTTAGATTTGTTGCTGTTCCTGTTTATTTGTTGTCTTTCTGTTGATTTTTTAGTTTATCCAAGTGTGTATTCAGTCTTTTTTCTGCACTCTTGTGAAATATGCTGTCATTCTTTTTTTCCCCTTTCTTCTGTGTTTAATACTTTCTTAAGTTTTTCTTGTAGAGATGGTCTAGAAGCAGTGTAAGTTTTTAGGGATTGAATGGGGGAGATTTTAATTCTCTCTCACTGATGAAGCTTAGCTTAGCTGGGTATGGTATTCTTGGTTGAAATTGTTTATCTTTGAGGACTTTAAAAATTGGACTTTGAGCTCTCCTAGGCTGAAGTGTTTCTGTGGATAAATCTGTTGCTATTCTAATTGGTTTTCCCCAGTAGGTAGTCTGACCATTTTCTCTTGCTGCCTTTTTCTTTTATACATACTATGTTTAGGTGAATTATTATGTGTCTAGGGGTTGGTCTTCTCATTTGTTGTCACGCAGGGGCTCTCTGAATCTTTTGTGTTTGAATGGTCACATCACTGATGAGATGAGGGAAGTTTCCTTGATTATTTTCATGGAATGTTTGTTTCAGTGTGGTCTCTGTTTCTCTTTCCACCTCAGAAAGTCCAATTACTCTTAGGTTCAGCCTCTTGAAATAATCGGTCATCTCATGAAGGTTTTGTTTTGTCTTTTTAAGCTTCTTTTCTATGTTTCTGACAGTTTGGGTTAGTTCTATATTCTGATCCTCAAGCTCTGAGATTCTTTCTTCTGCTTTCCATGCTTATCAGTTTGATATTTATTTCATTCACAGTATTCTTTACTGCTGCTATCTCAGTTATCAACTTCCTCCTATTTTCCTCTTGTC
Organism: Carlito syrichta; assembly: GCF_000164805.1. Taxonomy (NCBI): domain Eukaryota; kingdom Metazoa; phylum Chordata; class Mammalia; order Primates; family Tarsiidae; genus Carlito; species Carlito syrichta. Next base: position 89,615 of record NW_007252779.1, on the reverse strand, counting down.
TTTCCTCCATTCTTTTATTTTCTCTATCAATGTCTTGATATCCGGGCACTCTTCGTTGTTTGCATTCCGAAGTCTGTTTTCTCAGTGTCTGATCTCCAAGGGGTCTGTGTGAGACCCATATTCTTCTTTTGATTTTTCTTTATTTGTGTAGATTTTCCTCCATCCCACCTTCCCCCGCCCTTCTTTAATTCTGTTGTTCAGGGATGGCAGGGTTGCTTTCACTTCTGTTTGCTCAATCTCCTATTCTTCCTTATGTGGATTTGTTCAATTCTGAAGCTGAACTGTGGTTTGGGGGCTGTACTTTTTGCAGTTTTCAGGTTTAATTGAGCGGGAAGCTGTGATTCAAAGTCCATCTGCAGATGCCAGTATCCACCGACAAATGTATGGGCACCCTGGAACACACTTCCCATTGCCTTGCAATCTGTCCATGCAGTGGAGGTATAGTTTGCTCCCTGGAAGCAAAATGAGGTAAGAAAAAGGAAAATAATGGAAAAAGGAAGGAGTGGGGGCAAGAGGAATGTGGAGAGAGAGAAGAGTAAGAGGGAAAACAGACAAATGAACCAACTAATAAATGAAAAGAGACACAAAGACAGAAAAAAAGTAAACAAAAAACTAAAGCATACAGAGAATCATACAAAAACACACAATTCAACAAAAATCTGCCTATTGATGTACTCTTCCCATACGCAAACAGGAAGTCTAAAAAATAGAAAAAAAATCTGTAAAATAACAGAAACAAAGCAAGTGTGAAAACATTATCAAAAATAGACAGAAGGAGAAAAGAAAACTAAAACTAAAATAAGCAAAGCAGTCAGACAAAAAATAAAAAAATAAAAATAAAAACAAGGAACCAAACTTGCTCTGAGGCCATTCCTGTAAGTCCAAAGACCTTTCAGCTCTGATCTCTAGCCCCTCCCTCTGTTCTTAGTGCAGACAAATAGGGTTGTTCACTGCTTGGGTTAGATTCCCCCCCACCTACTTTGAAAGGAGGGTGGATCAGATCTGGACTCTCCGGCTTGCTGCCTGTCAAGTTTGTCACTCGCATCTGACCTGTCTGTGTCTGATCCAGCATGGGGAGGGACTTCTGTCTCTCTCAGTTTCATGAGATTACCTTAAGTCCCAAGTTGGAGACTGTGTGGAGCTGGACCCAGCTTAATGGGGCAATGCAGATCTCTGCCTGGTCCTTAGGTCCCAAATTGGAGGCTAGGCAGAGCTGGGTGGGGCAATCCAAGTCCCTGCCTGTTCCTGGGACAGAGAAAATGACTGTTGTCAGTGTCTCCTCACTGTGCCTGGGGCACCTCTCTGGCTCTCCCCAATCCTCTCTCTCCACTGATCAGATCTGGGGCTCCAGCTGATTCACTATAACAGGTGATGATGTGGGCCAGGTGTCAGGCAACGAGAGTCAGCTGGATTTGGCCGACTCTTCTCAGGAGAGTCCCATGAGCAGCAGACGGTCTTGTGTGTGCCTGCACTCCTATCTCAGGGTGGTAGGGGCTTATAGTCACCCTCAGAGGGAGGCCCAGGTGCATGAACCTGAGTTTCCCCTCAGATGAAGTTTCACTCTCCCACCAGCTCACACCTGTTCACACAGAGAGTCTTTATGGATACTTGCTGTTGCAGAGACTCTCACAGTCTGACCTGTCTAGTTGCCATCTTAAGCTCCACCTCCTCCATTCCCTTTTTTAAAATTGGCACATACTTGTACGTATTTATGGGTTACAGTGTGATATATTGCTACATGTATTCAATGTGTAATAATCAAATCAGTGTAATCAGCATGTCCAGCACCTCAAATAATTACTTTTTCTTTGTATTGGGAACATTCAAAATCCTCTCTGCTAACAATCTGAAAAAACTCAATAAATAATTGTTAGTGTAAGTATAGTACTAGAGAACGAGAAAATCTATTCCTTTTATCTAGTTGTAATTTTGAAGCCCTTTACTAAACTCTCCTTATACTGCCCTCACACCTACCTTTCCCAGTCTTGGGTAACCACTATTCCACCTACTACTTCCAAGAGATCAACTTTTTTATCTTCTGCAAATGAGTGAGAACATACAGTATTTATCCTTCTGCAACTGACTTATTTCACTTAACATAGTGTCCTTCAGGCTTATTTCTATAATCATGAATCACAGGATTTTGCTATTTTCATAACTAAATAGTATTTGATTGTACTCTGATATCATATTTTCTTATCCATTCTTCAGTTGTTGGACACTTAGTTAGATTCCATAACTTGGTTATTGTGATTAGTGCTGTACTAAACATGATAGTGCAGAGATACTCTTTCAATGCACTGATTTACTTTCCTTTGCATATATGCCTAGTAGATGGATTGGTGGATCATATGGTAGTTTATATTAGTTTATACATTTCTATTATTTGAGAAAATTTCATATTGCTTTCTGTAATGGCCATGCTAATTTACATTTCTACTAGCAGTGAATAAGAATTTTCTTTGTTTTCGCCACATACTTACCAGCATTTGGTTTTGTTTTATTTGGTTTTTTGATAATAGCTATCTTAACAAGAGTGAGGTAGTATCTCATTGTGATTTTGATTTGAATTTCCCTGATAATTAGCAAAGTTAAGTATGTTTTATATACTTGGCCATTTGTATGCCTTCTTTTGAGAAATGTTTATTAAGATTATTTACTTGTATTTAAACTAAATTTTTTGGGTTTTTTTCTGTTGACTTGTTTGAGTTTTGTTTGTTATAGATATTAATTCCTTGTTAGATGAATATTTTCTAGTATTTTTCTCCCATTCTGTAGGTTGTCTCTCCATTCTGTGTATTGTTTCCTTAGCTGTACTAAAGCTTTTTAGTTTGATGTAATCCCATTTGTCTATTTTTGCTTTTGTTGGCTGTGCTTTTGAAGTCTTATCCATAATTTTTTTGCCCAAACCAATGTTTTGAAGTGTTTCTCCTGTGTTTTCTTCTAATAGCTTCCAGTCTCACATTTAAATGTTTACATTTGGGGTTAATTTATGCACATAGTAAAATACAGGGTTACAGCTCTATTGTTCTGCATATGGATATACAGCTTTCCCAGTTTATGGTAAAGACCATTCTTTCCCAATATAAATTTGAGGCACGTTTTAAGAAAAATCAGTTGGCTGTAAAATATGTGGATTTATTTCTGGGTTTTCCATTCTGTACCACTGATCTCTGTGTCTGTTTTTACGTCAGCACCATGCTGTTGTGGTTTCTATAGCTTTACAGCATATTTTGAAGTCAGATAGTATATGTCTGTGAGTGTGTGTGGGGGGCAGGAGATCTAAAAAACAGAATTATCTTTTGCAGGGTAGGCAAAAGTTATAGGCTTCGCATGCTAGGTGAGTGTTCTAGGAACCCATGGCATCAGTGTACCAGCTAGTTGCAGTGAGAGACTGTGATCAGCTCTAGTGAATCTTCATTTTTATTTTTATTTTTGAGATCCTGTCTATGTGTTTACCCATTTCATGATGAGTGATTTAGGAATATACATGCCTACACCATGCAGAGTGTTCAGCAGTTTTTGATGAAAATGTCGTGATTCCCATGCCCCACCCTCCCTACTCATCCGATCTAACCTCAAGTCTCTTTTTCTTGTTTCCCTAGGTGGAAAAAATTCTCAAAGGGAAACGCTTTGTTCATGTGGAAGAGGTGGAAAAAAAAAATCAGCAAAAGCACTAAAAGGCATCAAAAATGATGAATTCAAAAACTGTTTTGAGTAGTGGAAAAATTCCCCCAATAGGTGTATTCCATCAAGCAGAGAGTTTGAAGTTGACAGAAGTTTAAACATGTAAGAATACACAATTTTTGTTTTTTTTTGAGTTGGAGTCTCACTCTGTCGCCCAGACTGGAGTGCAGTGGCACACTCCCGGCCATCGCAACCTCGACCTGCTAGGCTCTGGTGATCCTTCCACCTCAGCCTTCCAAGTAGCTGGAACTACAGGCGTGCGCTACCACGTCCGGCTAGTTTTTTGATTTATTGTAGAGATGAGGTCTCACCAAGTTGCCCAGGCGGGTCTTGAACTCGTGGGCTCAGGCAATCCATTCACCTCGGCCTCCCAAAGCGCTGGGATTACAGGCTGAGCAACCAAGCCTGGCCAGATCATAAGAATCTTAAAAATGAAGTACATCATTAGCAAACACACATATACATTTAAAAATTTCCACAAAGATACTCTGGTTTATCTTCAGATCATATTTTTTATCCTTCATTTTGTTGGTGTGATGTATCAAATATATTGATCACCACATGTTGAACTCTCCTTGAAACTCTAAAATAAATATCACTCCCTCATGGTGTATATAATCATTTACTGTTTTATTCAGATTGCTTGTATTTTTAAAGACATTTTGCATCTATGTTCACCAATGATATTGGTTTATAGTTTTATATGTCATTGCAATTGTTATTCCTTGTCTGGCATTGGCATATAGATAACACTGACTTCGTAAAATGAGTTTAGAAGAATTTCCTTCTCTTCAATTATTATTATTATTTTTGAGTTGGAGTCTTACTCTGTCACCCAGACTGGAGTATAGTGGCTGCTCCGGGCCACTGCAGCCTCGACTTGCTGGGCTCCAGTGATCTTTCTGCCTCAGCCTTCCAAGTAGTCAGAACTACAGGCGCATGCTACCACGCCCAGCTAATTTTTTTGATTTATTGTAGAAATGAGGTCTCACCAATTTGCCCAGGAAGGTCTCGAACCTGTGGGCTCGGTAATTCACTCACCTCGGCCTCCCAAAGCGCTGGATTGCAGGATGAGTCACCGAGCCTGGCCGTCAATTTTTTGAAATACTTTTAGAAAAACTAATGTTGATTCTTCTTTAAATGTTTGGTGAGATTCAGCAGTGAAGTCATCCTTTGTTGTTGATGGGTTTTTGAAATTGTTGTTGCTAGGGCTTTTCTATTAGGATTTTTAAAATTACTTATTCAATCTTGTTACTTTTATTGGTGTGTCTGGAATTTCTAAACATAAAGGCAAGTCTTTTAAAATAACTCAGATCAAAAAAAAAAAAAAAAAGAAGAAGAAGACAAAAAGAATTGTAAAAACGAAGGACATTAACAAACACATATTTATATTAAAAAATTTCCACAAGGAAACTCTGGTTTCTCATTAGACCACATAAGTCTTTAACCTTGTAACTAAGATTTTTGTGAAGAATTTCCACAAGAGAAGAGATGAGAAAAAAGTCTAGGAAACTTTTTATTAGATAGCAACTGGAAATTTCTCAAGTCTATGAAGAGACAGGGACATTCAGATCTACAAAGCTTAAAGTTCTCCAAAAGATTCATCTTATTTACATTATCTTATTTCATCTATGTGATTCAATTAAACACTCTTAAACAAGTTTTAGACTATGTTTTTAAAGACCCAATTTTTGTATGTGGGCAAAATTAAAATTTGAATCTTTACCAGTTTTGTTTTCTCCTCTAAATTCTATTTCCCCATTATCAGCATTCATATTATATGTCTATTCTTTTCAATTATGTTTTAAGTACTTTTTAATTCCTAGGCTCTGTTCTAGGCAGTATTTCCTATCCTCATCATAAATAAAATACCATACAATTAGCCAAATTATATTTTAATTGGAAAGTCAGAAAATAAATTTTAAAATGGAGTGAAATCAGGTATAATAAGTGCTATGAAGACAGATGTAACACAAGCAATGTGTTGTGAAATGATGGAAAGGCCACTTCTTTTTTTGTTGTTTTTTGTTTTTTGGAGTTAGTGTTTCATTATGTTGCCCAGGCTACAGTTGCAGTGACAGAATCAAGGCTCACCTCACCGCTGACCTCCTGACCTCCTAAGTTCAGGCAATTCTTCCATCTCAACCTCTAAGTAGCTGGGACTACAGGTGCAAGCCACCAATTTTTCTTTTCTTTTCTTTTTTCTTTCTCTCTCTCTCTCTCTCTCTCTCTTTCTTTCTTTTCTTTTTTTGATACAAGACCTTTCTATGTTGCCTAGACTGGTCTCAAATGTCTGTGCTGAAGCAATCCTCCCACCTTGGTCTCTCAATATGTTGTGATTTCCACCGTGACTCACCACCTTGCCAGCCAGAATGGCTACTTCAGACAGTCAACAAAGATGGCCAGGGTGCAGAGCTAACATTTAAGCAAGAAACAATGTGTGTAAGAACAATATTTGTAGGAAACATAGTGTGTATAGGCTCTAAGGTGGAAATGAGCTTAGAATGTTTATGTACAGGAAAATGCCCCACGAGTAAGAAGAAAGCCTTAGGGAGAGAAGATGAGCACAACAAAGTATTCTTCTTGGCACTTATAGAAACCCTATTTTCATTGACTTTTACTAAGTGAGTCCTGAACACTTTATAATAGTCTTCCCCTCTCTTCATCATTCCCAGTATCTGCTTCATTAAAAACAAATCCCACTTCTAAGTGGTTTCTAAAACTGTTTCATATAAATTAGGGGCTTCTATTTTACTGGTCTAATTATCCCTAAGGCCCAGTCTGAGAAGTGATAAATCCAAAGTCATTATTGAATCAAGAAAACTCTGTTTCTTAGAGGTTTAAAATTTAATAATGTGTTAAGTCGGTGTTTCTCTGGACAGATCATTCTAACCAGAGCAAAGTTATGTATAAACAACCCTTCACTTTAAAATAAAATGTCCTGACCATTTGATTCCTAAAGTAAGATAATGGGACTTCTACTTTTCTCTTCCAAGAGGGGGAAATTATTAAATGTTCTTCAGGGACATTCTTTAAGCTTACACTAGCCTTCATTTTTATCCTTCAGTAATAGATGCTCACAAATGGAATTTATGTTCTGTAATGTCCACAAGCTCATTTCTATCCCTTTGACTACTTTCCCATTAGTCAGTCATTAGTTAATCATTGAAAATAGAGTCCTAACCTGAACACACACAAACCAGAAAATCTTTGAGCATCCTATTATTCATTCTTTCCTCTTGAATAAGCCATCCTAGGCCATGATACTGATATTGTGAAAGTAAATACAAATAGAAAAAAAGGTCCTGTTGAAAATAAGGAAAGAGACAGCCTCCATGATCACCTTTCTTTTCATAGAGTATTTACTTTCCTTTTTATCTCTTGCAAATGTAAATTCTTTCTGTGCCTTGTTGTAATATACACAAATTGCGTTTTTAGCTAAATTAGTCTCTTGTCAGTTTTGAGGTCCAGAAATGCTTCCTTAAAGACCTGGGGATGATCTCTTTGAAATGTAATCTTTATTACAATACTACAAGAGAGTGATAGCAGTAGCAAGACACTGCCAAGAGGTGAGTTGGGGGACCGCATATAACATCACTAGGGTATATAATTCTAAACCAGGGGAAGTGAGAACCAGCTGGAGGCCCCGACTTCACCTGCATTGCACTTAGAATACTTATGTCTAATCTTGACTTGTACCCCACATCTTTACAATAAAGGAAAAAAATGTATTTTTTATAAATGATAATACTCCTATCTCCCAGTCTATGTGCCTAGGTAAGAAACTAACTTCAGTTAACACCTTACTCCAATTTGTAAATTATCTCTTGTCATAAAGATATGTGAAGTTTATTTATTCTCTAGATAAAGCCAATTGGCTGACACACATGGTCACAATCACCAGGTGAATCTAAGATAAACTATGTGTAACAAATGGAGCTGTCAAGTCTTTGTGCTCTAGAACTAATTGAGAACATGTGTGTAATAGGTTGTATCTGCTTAGCTGTATAAAAGGAGGGGATTTCTTTCTGTTTTTGCAATGTCATAGGAGTCTGTTTGTGATGTGCATCACATTCGGGTTTAATGCTTATTCAATAATAAAGTGTTTTTCTTTCTCTTCTACCATTGTTGAGAGGTTTTCTGGATTGGGAAGAAGTTCTATTTTTAATTATATTTCTTCCAAAATTCATATACTGCTGATCCTGAGCCAGAAAGGAGGTGGGGAATGGGGTTGTATCTCCTTGGGACTGATAAGACAGGAACTGTCAGACATTCATAAGGAAAAAAGAAAATCAAGTTGAGAAAGGTATCATAAGAGCAAACATTTGAAAACGAAGACCCTGGATTCAGACTCTAAGGAACAAATCAGGGATATGACAATAGATTCCAAATCTTGGCATGAAGAAAAAAATATAGATTTCCTAAGGAGGTATAGCATAGGCGACCATTACTTTAGCTGTGACCTAGAGTGTTAATATTGCTTAGATGCTGTTGGAGTTATGCTGGCTTCTTGTACATAAGCCCATTGAAAAAAGCAAAACACATATATTTTTTCCTTCTTGGAATACAACCCTTTAAGCACATTTATTTTTCAGAATATGCTGGAGAGGTAGACTTTATCAAAATTTTAATATGTATTTCCAAATAATAATTGAGACACCTGACAGGTAAAATTGAACAAATAGATGTTTAAATTAAGGTAATTTTTATCTCATTCTTTAAAATTAGAAGTAAAATTAAGACAAAAAATCCAGAATATAAGATATAGAACAACTAATGCATAATAGTTGTTATTCTCCCTGACTTGATGCTAACAAAAGGAGGGCAAGAAATTATCTGGGCACTCTGAACATGTAAGTAGTATTATTGGGGGGAGGTATTTCTCTTTTCTGTAAAGAGACTTAAACCATAAGTCCCTTAAAGTTGTGAAATTTATGGACTATTAGCAAATTAATTTACAAATCAGCACATAGTGCTGCGCTTTTTTGGAGAATAAGAAGAATAAGGTGATGATTATTCCTCAATTGTATATCAGAACACCCATAATCCAGATATATTTCTAAGCGATTGTAAATTCTAAGGAAATTTCCTCAAACCATAATATCTTAATCAGCAAGAGAGTGATAGTATGTAGCCTAAGTCTGGAAATATCAACAAAGATGGAAATGAAAAAGCAGGTCAAGGAATAAATAGGATTTGTGGTCTAACAGCGGAGGAAATTTGTTCTATTCTGCTTTACACCCCCTGTTGTATAAGTAGGTGTGGATTCCCAGGTGTGTGCCTATGTTTGTGTGTGTTTGTGTGTGCATGTGTGTGTGCGTGTTTTTTTCTTCAGTCAGCAAGAAACAAAGCTATGGTATTCCTCATTTATAATAGTTCTTGGAACTGTGATATCTTGAGATTTATCATCAAATGTGTGACAGGAGACATAATCTAAATAGGAAGAGTGAGTTTTATTTTTTTGTTTGTGATATTTATTTTCTTATAAGTCAAATACTTCAGAGTGTCATTTCATTCAAGTTCATTATAATTATTTATACATGCCTTGCATACTAAAGAAACAATTTAAATCTCCATTCTTATTTCTAACATCTCATGAAATGGAAAATAATTCAGATTATTCCAAATGACTTTGATTTTCTCATAATATGAATATCTTGTATATATGCTTAATTATCTTATTTTGGACAAATATGGCATAATTAAACTTTATTGCTTGTAATTTATACCATTGTTAATTATAGCTGAAAGGCCAAATTTGCATTCTACACAGTGCTTTAAAATGAAATGCCTTTCAAAATGAATAAATGTTCAGTATTAATAATTGCACTTGGAAGTGCTTTTATCCAAAACTTCTTGTATGATTGTTTCAGAAATAGTCAGTGTCAGTAAGTGGCATTTTAACAGATAAATTAGTTGCTATAATAGCAAAGCATTTACTTAGTGGAATATAAATGACTAGGGAAAGTAACTTCCTATCTAGAAATATAACTTTTGCATGTCAATTTCTGTCTAAAAAAACTTGCCATTTAAAAAATATATATATTTGACCCCTTTAGTTTACCTGAATATTTTTAAAATGTAAAATTATTTATTAGCAAATAGCTGCACATTTGAAACACTTTAATTATGTAAATAATGCAGATGATGATTACATTTCAGTTAAAAATAAATTTGTCATTTGACAATTTATCTATTCAGCATGAGAAAGATGCCATAATGAAGAAAGCATTGACATTTGTGATACATATTGCTTTTCTTATTTTGGAATATGTTGAAAATATGTAGCACACTTGGTTTTGACTGTATCATAGTGCTTTAATACACTAATTTATTTTTGATAAGCAAATAATAAATACATTTGTTATAGACAAAAGACAAAGACTTGGGTGGATTGCCAGGCACATTTTTTTCCCCATCACTTTCCTGTAAACACTCTACATGTAGAGGGCAGAAAGCCAGTAGGTAAAATCAGGAAAACAGAAACCACAATAATTGTAAAATTATTTAATATGGGTAACTGGTTAAACGCATCAGAGAATAAAATATGACAAGGAATACTGAAGTAGCTGGGGATAAACCAAGAGCTGGAGAAACAAGGGGAAAAAGTCAGCATTGCTAGCCTCAGCAACCTTAGAGGAAGGGCCTATGTGAATCTATTTCTGGGGCCCAAACTCCTGATGAGAGGATGCTAGCTAGTGCTGTTACCTCTGAGTAGGAAGAGTATGGGGTTCGGGGGTGGTTTTGTTGGTGCTAAAGCTTGGAACCAATGGCCATTTCCAAGGCAAAGTATCATTGCTGTAGCAACATTGACAGAAACACAAAGTGAAAAAGGGAAGAGGATTCCTTTGTCGCCTCCTCTTCTGTCTGGCATCTACTTCCTCCTATCTCATAATCTGAGAAAGAACTACCAGACAAAGGAGAAATTAGTCTCCAGGGTCCCAGCTCAGCACCCCAAGAAAAATTTAAGAGGGTAGATTTGGAGGTGAGAGATATTAGCTTAATTGTCCCCGTGACTACTTTGCATGAGACTTGATCACCAGAGGAAGTTTATCCTATGGTATCCATGTTAAAGTTTCTTGATAGTGGAAACAATTCTAAACTGGGCTTTCTTAGTCCTACTGGCTATCATGAACTGTGGTGGTTCATCTGGTTACATTGGAATATCCAGACCCACATGGATGAGAAACTGTGGCTGCCATCCAAGGAAACTCTAAAGTAGTGAGTGAATCCACCATGACATGGTTTTGTATCAGTAGCTCAGATAATACAGTGAGCAAAGGTTCATCATTGGCCGAAAGCCACCAAGAATCTGGAACAGAATCCACCCAATAAACTTAATGAGCTTGGAAGTAGACTCATTCCTAGACCCTACACAAAAGAATACAGCCCTGTTGAAACTTAATTTTTGTTTTTTAAGATCTGGAGCAAAAGAAATAGGTAAACTATTCTGTGTCCAGAATTCTACCTCACAAAATAGGTGAGATAATAAACGTGATTTCTTACCCATGAAGTTTGTGGTGATTTGTTAGGGAAGTACTAGAAAATGAAGGCAGAGGGCAACCAAAGACAGTATGTTTGCTAACATATTAATCCTCGGGCTTCTCAACACTTTGGAGTTAGTTCCAAGTTCTAAGAAGATAAAGAAACTCTGGTGTAGCTATTGGTGTCGTGGACACTATTGAATCACAATTTGGGATGTTACCTCAGGAGAAATAGCTGAGTGGGCCCTACTCTTTCTCTGGTCTTGGAGCATCTCCTAACCCATTCTAGCAAAATAGACTAAGGACAAAGTCTGTTTCCCTGCTGCCCTGAAGGAGATAATTGACTCTACTGTCCAACTTATGTATACTAGAAAGCACACGAAGGTTGGGTTTGCCATGTGATTCTAGGACTGCTTGACAGTGAAGCCCATATATCTAATATTTCTTGAGCAAAGAACGGTCTTATAAATAAATTCCCCTTTCAGTATTATGAGATGGCATTCCTTTTGGCCAACAGAAAGTCACCATAATTGTTTTGGGTTCTCCTGGATCATTTGATTGAATTGTTATTGATGTCATTTAATAAATACTATATTGAACATGGATATTTGGGGGGTATTAAGTCAAATACAAGTATCTAGTTGAACACATGTTCTTTTGCTGATAGATTCTAACACCATATTTTCAGTGCATTACCAGGGGCCTATTATACTTACAAAGTATGTCAGGATTATACAGTTGAAACAATATCTAATAATAATAGAAGAAAACGTATTTGTTTTCTCACAAAAGACTTAATAAAGGCAGATGTCCTGTGGGATCTTATTCCATTAAAGTGGATATCACTGATGCTTGGCCCCCTTCTGTGGAATATCAAGGTTGAAACAGGGAAAAGTTGCCACTACACAGGTAACAACTGATGGCATAATGGTGATTGAACAGAATGCTTCCATTACTGATTCCTGGGCTTGAAACCTTGAACATAGCTAAAACTTTCTATTTTTATTACTGTTCTCCCAAAAAAAGAGTAAAATCAATTTGCTTCCATGTGGGAAGGCCTGCAATATATCTGTGTGCACTCCTTTCACAAAGGTATGTGAATTATTCTGCAATATTTCATTAGAGCGTCAGACAAGTTTTAGCACAATATGAGCTACTGGTATGTGCTGAAATATTTCTTTTCATTGAAGACATTCTGATGGTGGTTCCCACAGAGGATACTGCTCAGACTGCAGTGATTAAAGATAGTTGGATCTTGGATGAGGATAAAATTCACAGCCCTGATGGTCTAATGTCCTGAAGTGGAAAGAGAATATTCTACAAAGGGCCAACAGAGATCCTCAAAGCCTTGGCCAGTTTCAAGGAAGAAGTGCAACACAGTTATGAGTCACAGAATCAATATCAGTCACTGTATTATCTGAGCTACTGATACAAGAGGACACAATTTCTAAAACTTGTCACAGATAAGACAGCATGATTTGCTGACAAAACAACAACCCATTTCCAGTGTAGAATATCTAGGGGAACGCTATAGAAAACTGCCATGATAATAACAAACAGCTGATTTTGTGTATCACTGAATATACTTTACAGACAAGATCAGGTGTTTTTAGGGTAAAATGGTCATAGACGGATATTCTTTACAATTAAGTGATTTTCAGGTCCTGCTCTAGGATATGAAACATGTCATTCTGAGACTGACTGGAATGCATCTTCACATAGATTCATTCATAATCACTAATAATTATCTAGCTCCATGATGAGACCTGCGAAACACCAGGTATTGATAACTAAATATGTAGCAATATAATGTACATTAACTTGAAGTCAGTCTCTCTCTCTCTTTTTCTTTCTCTCTCTCTCTCTCTGCCCACTCTGTGTCTATGTATATATACACACACATACATCATACATACTTAAGTATAAAAAATTTATATATGTACATATATGTTTCACATATGCTCTCATACAGAAAGCAACCATTTAAACAAGATTCTCTGGATTAAATTAGCATACGTCCTCATAATTTCTATTGTAGCCTGATGGATTTATGTTTAAAGCATTATAGTAACAGAATTATCACAAAGAACTACAAGGTTTGTCCCTTTTACCACCACTCCATCTCTGTGAAAATAGGTCTCTACAGGATCTGTTTTCAGCTACTTGTAAGTTATAGACAATCTTTCCCATTCTACCTACATTGAGTTACCAGGTGTCAGGGGTGTGAATTTAGAAGGCCTTTAGAAGATAAAGTAAGCTGGGCTCAGTGGCTCAGCTTGTAATCCCGCGCCTTTGGGAGGCTGAGGTGAGTGGATTGCCTGAGCCCGCGGGTTCGCGACCCGCCTGGGCAACTTGGCGAGACCTCATCTCTACAATAATTCAAAAAATCAGCCAGGCGTGGTAGCGCATGCCTGTAGTTCCAGCTACTTGGAAGGTTGAGGCTGCAGGATCGCCGGAGCCCAGCAGGTCGAGGCTGTGGTGGCCGGGAGCAGCCACTGCACTCCAGTCTGGGCGACAGAGTGAGACTCCAACTCAAAAAAAAAAAAAAAAAGAAGATAAAGTACACTTTTTAAAAACATTTTGATGCCTGATTTATATTCTTGATATTCTCACTTTAATATCTTGGATCCCGAAATACTTTGAAATTCTTAATATCTGGCAGGAAAAAAAGAGAGCTTCTCCTTAATGCCCAGGTGTTATTTTTCTTCAACATGGAGCTATCTTGATTACACTACCCAACAACACCCAAACTGTGTGCCCACCAAAGAAAGTATAAACACCAAATTGATGTATTGAATCAAACTGTGGATGACACTCTTTGTGTTTCCAGGACTTGTTTTCTTCTATAGATAGTAGTGCCTCCCTGCCTCCCTCTAGGACCTGAAAGAGCTTATTTTCTGAAAAAATGTACAATTTTTAGTAACGATAAAAAAGCTCACAAGTCATTAGTGGTAACTCTTCCCATTGTCTCTGGTGCCACCACTGCGACCTTCCTGGAAATGCCAGGAACATGGGTTTTTATCACTAAAAACAGGTGATCTCCAATTGTGAGTATACTCTATAGGAATTTTTTAATCAGACAATCTGAGCTTTCATTGCACATCAATACTAACTTTTTTTCCAGGTAGTATTAACTCTGGACTCTTTAAGACTCTCCAAGATAGAGAATGTAGTGTTTAAATCTTATACTGCACTTGTGTCAAAACATGAGCTCAAATTGAGCTCTAAATGCAATATCTGCAGGAACAGGCCAGTTAATTCCAGGTATATGGGTCTTGATGTGATAGACTTCATGTAATGTGTTTTATGATCTTTTGAATTTTGCTGTGTCTCCTTCAGCTCTACAAGCAGGCATTACAAGATGGCCCCATTAAGTCCAAGTGATTACAATTTTAGGTTGGGAACTGTATGTTTAATAAGACTCTAAGGGCAAGCCATAGAATAGAAATAGAAGAGAAAAAACTTTGAATGAATAGGTCTTCTTGTCTACCCTACTATTCCATGTGGCCTAGTATAGAGCTGTTTAGGTGTAGTGAACTAGCTCTTAAAGTAATAGATAGTTATCTGGCTAATATTAGCAGGATTAATATAAAATCTTTCTGACAGGGCTCTGGATTTTTTTCTGAGGCCTGAGGTCTCTTATCACATTTCTTGTTACAAAGAAGATAAAAGTGCTTTATCCTATTTTGGGCTAGTCTACACATATAACAAGCTATGTGGGGGCACAGCATCCTGTACTGGAATACTCTTCTCAATAAGTTTGCAAGCACAAGCACACTTTTAAATATAATAACTATGTAAGCTTAAGAGATCTTGTGTGTTCTTCTTCAACTCTGCTCTTCCATTGCCATCAATACACCTTTTAACACATTCATGAGTTGGGTTCCGATGCACGTTAGATAACAATATACAGAATCCCTGTGCTTGTTGAGGAAGGACATGGTGGTATGTTCTCATTTTTGATATAGAATATGAATTCTTTGAATACTAAAGTAGAATTCGTATCCCATATAACCTGGAAATATCCATGCATAAACTATTCATGAGATATTTCTGGATGAAAATTCTAAATTCATATGAACTATTTATTTAAATTTTCAAAAATTAGATCTTGTCTCCCCAACTTGATTTGATACACTATCAACAGTGACTAAGTAAATCTGTATAAGGTCTTTAAAGCATTTACCTCAACTTCTAAGTATAGTAGGTAATAGAAGTGTTTGGGTTTGCAGGTTCATGAATGAACCTATGTTTTGGCCATATTTACTGCATTTAGAGTCAAGATTTATTATTCTAAGTAATGTATTTATTTGGTAATGTATAGCCTATGCACCTGATACAAACAAACAGAATATACACTGAAAGCATAAGAAAGATACTCTCATGCTGCTCATTCAGCATCCTTTATCCTTATTTATTACTATTCTTTCCATATGCACTCAAAGATATTCCAAACAAATGAAATATTCTGCCTATTAATACTATTTTTTCTTCAAATACTAGCATATAGGAATACTTTTCTCCCCCCCCCACCAACTGATATGGTATATTTTTTCATTCCATGTAAGTATGTATAGTGAGTGATTGGAGCTGCTTTATTATTGTTTTTTTTTTTACTAGCTACATATTCATTTTATATATATATATATATATATATATATATATATATATATATATATATATATATATATAGAGTGTATGTTGTGCATGCATAGAAATAAACAAACAAGTCTCCACTTTCATGAACTAACAATCCTATTAGGAGAGACAGTTACCTAATAAACTCATAGTAATAAATATATTGTATATTTGATGGTAATAAATGAAATTCAGCAACAACAATAAAAGCCAGAAAGCTTAGACTTAGATAAGGTGTAAGTGTATTTGCTAACTACCATGAGAGGACTAACTAAGTTCGCCCTGAGAATGTGACATTTAGAAGAGATCTGAAAGGAAGTGGTATCCGCAGCCTTCCACAGTCATAGAATTCCAAAAAGTGGTAAAACAGGATACAAAGAACTGAAAACGTTCAAATTACAGCAAGGAAGGGAGAACTAGGGAACAGTGAAGAGGGGGAAGATTCTAGAAGATTGGGTTTAAGAATGGACTGGGGTCAGATCAGATAAGGTTTTCAGGCTATTTTGTTACATTGACTTTGACATCAGGTATAAGAGAAGTGATGGAGTCGTGAGCAGTTGGATATTATAGAAATAACCTGATCTGACCTATAATAAGGGGGACACTATGATTCTATATTAAGACTAGAGTATGTAAGGGCGAGGGTAGAAGCAGAGGCAGTAGGTAAGGGGCAAGTTCAGAAATCCAGATGAGAAATTATGGTGGTTGGCTAAGGAATGATGTCAACAGAAATAGGAAGAATTGCTCACAATCTGTTTAATTTTGCCGTCAAAGCTATGACATAATAATGATGGTTTGTATGTGCTGTTTGAAAAATGTAAAACGAGTCCATGAGGAGTGGAATATTTCTGAATAGAGTAACTGAAAGGATGGAGGTGTGAGAGACATTACAAGTTCTATATGGGGTCCTTGGAATGGCTATTAGTTACTCATAAAACCAAAGTAAAAATGTTGGGAAAAGGATGAATGTGGTGAGAGACAGTGAAAAATGGAAGGAAGAAGAGAGTTGTGGTTTGAGACATTGTGGCAGAAGCAATGAACTAAAATGAAAATAGAGAGGGAAAAAGAAAAATGTCAGAAGTTGAGGTTATTAAGAGTTATAGTTATTGGCAATGACACAACTTGACTAATTCATGACCACAGGAGTTGGTGTTTGAGGGAAGGAGAGTTTTAACATCAATAGCAGAAACAGCTTGTAACACTGGAAAGAGAGGGTACTGGAAGAATCATTTTGAAATCAATAAAATCTATGAAATAATATAAAATTAAAGAATGCATATGAATAATATGGGCCTACATGTAAGTAGAGATAAAATTACAATTGAGCATATACTGAATTATTTTATAGTTAAGAGGAAACAAATCTTACAGTTTTCAGAGAAGTATTGTTTTCTGAAAATTAGAGTGAAATACAAAGATGGCTTTTTTTTCAGGATGTCATTTTCACATCTTGGCGTTCTGCAAGCACATACTTGTCATTTTCATCTGAAAAATAGCCATTCTTATTTACTTATATAACCCATTATGATCTGATAGTACCTGAGATTTACAAAAAAGTTATACAAAACATCTGTCCACGTGAAGACTTCTCTTTTTGTGAATGTCAATCATCTAACACATCATTCTTTCAGGATGATTACACATCAAAGATCAATTTTGAAATCTCTATAACATTGGCATTACCCAAACTTTTTGACATCATTAATTTCACTCCTTTTATTATTTCTTTTGAAATATTCCAACTAGACTCTCCTGCAGTGCCCGTTTATTTGTAACTTATATGTACATATGTATATGTGCATGCACATTCATGAACACACACGGACACACAAATCTTTCGACTTACATTGCTCTTCTCCAGTTTTAACATGCGGTTCCTTTATAACCAGGATCTTATTTCTTTATACCAAATCATACTGTATAGTTTCCTATCGTTACTTTCAAAAGTTATCACCTACTTCAAGGCCTAAAACAACACATTTATGGTCTCATAATTCTATAGGTCATAAGTTTGTGCTGGCTCTGTTGGTGTCCCTGCTCAAAGTTTTACAGAAAAAGATATCAAGGTGTTAGTGTCAGCTGGCAAGATTCTCATGAGGAAATTGTTGAAAGAATCTGATTCTAAAATCACACTTGTTGTTAGAAAAACCCAGTTCCTTGAAGGGGTATACTTGTAGTCACCATTTCCTTGCTAGCTGCCAGCTGGGCTGTCTTCCGTTCCTAGACACTTTTATCTGATCTTTACATGCATCCCTTTACACTTGAATCTCTCTGACATCCACACCCTCTTTGTCCCCAGCTAAAGAAAATTATTTGCTTTTAAAGGTGCATGTAGTTGGATTGGGTCCACTTGGAGAATCCAGCATAATTTTATATTATAAGGTAAGATATGTAAGATTAATTATATCTGCAAAGTTCATTTGACCATGCAGTGCAGCTCACTCAAAAGTTTCAGGATATAGAATGTGGACATTTTGGGGGAGCAGTCTGCCTACCTATACCACACATGCATGCTACCATCTTCTCATGTCTGCTTTTAGACTCATTTTTTACATTTTATGTTTCGTTTTCACCTTCTTTACTCTCTTCATCAATGTCACTGTTATACCTAACCTTAATAACTTTATCTAACTAACCTTTCAACCACCGGCATTTATTTGAATTTTTCCTTTCCAAGTTTTCATGTTAGTCTTCATATTATTGGCCTCTTTTCTATTTCTGCATTGCTCCCCCTTAGTAAATTCTATTGACAAAGAGAAATTCTATTTAAACTTAGTAAATAAACTTTAAATATACAACAAAATTCAGAATTCACATCTTCCTATTACCACTTATATGTGCAGGGCAGGACATTGAATTCCTTCTTTGATTTATTTATGAGAAACTCTGTGTTTTACATACTTTCTACCTGTGCATACTAAAGTCCTATCATTTTAATTTAGTGATTCTACAAATATTATCTGTGGCAAACATTCCTATTAAACTGAGCAAATCATTTTTTTTTTAAATCTAACTGCTTTCTGAAGGGTGATATATAGAAACCTTGCAGAATGTGGCACTAGATGTGAACTTTGAGGCTGAGGATTGTGTGACTGTGATGCTCTGTAGAGTATATGAAACCTTGAGGCAAAGCACTGATCTCTCTAAGCTATTAACAAGGCCACCCACAGAGGTAACTATGAGGACTATATCAGAAATACACACAAGAATAATTTACAACCTAAAATTACTAAGACTGTTTCCAATATTTATATCAACTCACTATGAGAAACCATAAATCTGAATTCTTTGCCAGTTAATAGTGTTAAAATGATAATGAGTCGGGCTCGGTGGCTCAGCCTGTAATCCCGTGCCTTTGGGAGGCTGAGGTAAGTGGATTGCCTGAGCCCGCGGGTTCGACACCCACCTGGGCAGCAAGACCTCCTCTCTATAATACATAAAAAAATCAGCCGGGTGTGGTAGCGCATGCCTGTAATTCCGGCTACTCGTAAGGCTGAGGTGGAAGGATCGCCGGAGTCCAGCAGGTCGAGGCTGAGGTGGCCGGGAGCAGCCACTGCACTCCAGTCTGGGTGACACAGTGAGACTCCAACTCAAAAAAAAAAAAAAAAAAAGATAATGAACGTTTTTATTTATTTATTTTTAATTTTTTTTTATTTTGAAGATGTGGGGTGCAATTCAGAGTTAGATATACAAATATTCATTATGCAGGTACCCTTGTTGATGAGGTGTGCCCCCCCTCCCCTGGCAGTTTCCTACTACTGACAATTCTGCTCCCCCTTCCCTGGCTGTTTCCAACTACTGTCAATCCCTTTCTTATAGTATTATGATAATTGTTCAAGGTTCGCTTATGAGGGAGTGCTTTTTTCAATTTCAAATAGTTCATATTTTGAAACTTAGTCAATAAAGAGAAGTAATGTGAACATGATATAAATATTTTTAACATTTTGATTACTAGACATATATGTGCAAGTACATATGTATGCATATCTGATATATGGACATGTACATAAGTATACACATATGTACATATGTACATATATAAATATATGCACATATACATCTATATCTTATATACATAATTAAGATATACATAAGTATATCTTATATACATAATTAAAAACACATGAAGGCCTATAACATATATATTGTATTTAAACCAGCATATCATATATATGTGTTTTTAAAATTTAAGATCTTCAATAATGATTATATACTTAGTTCTAATTAACAGATCTTCTGAGTAACCAATAGAAATACCTCTCTTAATTTTAATTGCATTTGAAATGTAATACTCATAAAGGAGAATTTATGAAATACCAAAAGCACAATCTTCTTCTTAGGATAATACAGTAATCCTATTGCAGCCAAGCTATATCATAAAAGGTACTGTATTAGTTTTCTACTACTTCTATAACGAATTATCACAGATTTAGTAGTAATATCTGTCTGGGGACGGGGAAACACCTCTTATCAACTAGGTTGCCTGAACGAAACGTATTCGTATACCTAACCCTTAACTGTACCCCACAATATCATAATAAAAAATAAATAAATATAAAAAAATAAAATAAAATAAAATAAAAAATAAAATAAAATAATACATATTTTTAGTTTGAAAGTCAGAAATACATTTTTTTTTTTTAGTTGCAGTCTCACTCAGTCTCCCAGGCTGGAGTGCAGTGCCATGCTCACGGCCACACTGGTGTTGACCTGCTAGGCCCCAGCGATTCTTCTGCCTCAGCCTTCCAAGTAGTGGTAATTACAGGCGCACTCTACCATGCACAGCTAAGTTTTTATTTATGGTAGAGACGCGATCTTGCCAAGTTGCCCAGCCTGGTGTCAAACCCATGGGCTCAGGCAATCCACTCTCCTCAGCCTCCCAAAGGGCTGGGATTACAGGCTGAGCCACTGAGCCCAGCCTTTTATTTTCAAAGACAAAGCCAGTAGCATGGTATCTTCATTACTCTCTCCCTCTCTCTTCTCCAGCTTTCCATTGGTTGTCACATTTCTATCTCTGTCTTTGACTCACTTGCTTTCTTCTTATAAGGACCTTTGTGATTACATTTGGCCAACCCAGGTAGTTCATAACTACTTCCCCATCTCAAAATATTTAAGTTAATCATTAATCACATATGTAATGTTTCGTTGGGTATATAAGGCAAAATAGTCACAGGTTCTGGGAAGCAGGATGTGGATATATGGGGGAGTTATTATTTCATCCAGACAAGAACAATTTGTAAAGATATTTAGCTAAAATTTTATAGCATAATGACCAATAATCCAATTTCTAGAATCAGAATTCTCAGTTAAGTTCTACTATTTTCATTTGATAGCTGTGTTATCTTCTGACACACTTAAACTATCTATGCCTCTATTTTAATTACATTATTTTCATATTTATTAAAATAATTTTAAAACATAGAATGGTACCTGACTCACAGTAAATAATTTTTTTTTATTATTAACCATGGATTGAAAAGAAATTATTTTAATAATCTGAATTTTAGAATGCTTGACTGTTACTAATATGAATGTTTTAAAAAGAATAAAGAATGCTTTCAGAATTATTTCCCATAAATTCAGCACCAATTATTTGGTTAATATAATTATGTACCTTTGTTTTTATATTAAAACAATAAGGTTGCGTATGCATATAGTTTAGACAAATTGTTCTTTAAGGTTTATAATAAAAAGCAGCAAGCCTCTGACTTCATCAAGCACTTTTATTATGTTACTCCCCAGAGGCAAACTCATTCAACTCTTTGAAATAAAGTTTCAAAGGAAAACTATGTTTTTATTTATGTATCTATAGGACATGCTTATAGTGCTATTTCTTGATTTCTTTTTTCTTTTTATTTTATTTTTTAGTTTTAGGCACTGTCTTTGCCTTCTCATCATGAAAATGAAGATGGAGCTGTCTTCACTTCTCTATATCTTCATTACAACAAACACCAACATGTCCTACTGTCCACACTCCCATTTTGGTAGCACTATAACTTGGTGGGATTAATTCTCAGCATTTGTAGAATTGTGATTGTGTAAGTACTATTCACAGCTGAAAATAGTGTTGTTCCAATAATTTCCTTCTTGTTGGAACTGATGTCTAAGTGAAATGTATATGGCACTGATGTTGTAAAGAATCTTCACGGGGTTTGTTAGAACATGAACAAAGTCTTTGTCAATGTTTCTATTATGTTTTCTCTTCATTTTGTTCTACATAATATTTTACATATAGGTAATTATGTATTTTAGAATTTATTGAAGGTCAGGTTTGAGAATAAAAGTGAAGATTACTAAAATTGCACTAAGAAAAAAGGTGAAAACCACAATATTTGGTCACTTTAATTATATCCAAAATGAAGTAACAATCATGTCACTCATCTTATTAATATTTTACTTTTAGAACATAACAGCAAATCTTTAGAAAAATTATTATCTCTGTTTCTCTTGCAATGACCATATATTTATTTTTAATTTTATTTTTGCCATAATTTCTAACATACAATGTAACCATAATTCAAAATTGTCTTCCACTGTATCTGTTATTCCAATTATTTTCATGAAGCTCTTGTCATTTTTTACCTTTTGTGTCATTTTCAAATTTGTTTTCATTTAGTATTTATTTTTATTATTAAGTCAACTATAGTGTCTTCATATCTCTATAATAAATATTAAATAAGACAGAAAGTCATTGATTCTATCAAGAAATTTTAAAAGACTTTTTGAAAGTGGTATTGGATGTTATAGTAATAAGTATCTCAAGAGTTTATCAGATTTGTACTCATATTGCAGTAGTGTAATTAAACAATACTAAAAATGCTTCATGTACTCCATAAGATAATGCATATTTTTTTCTTAGTGATTGTGTGACAACTTTAATGTATACACATGTGTACTAGGTTAAATTTTGTGTTAAGATATAGAAAATTTCTGGTACTTGGAGAGGTAAGGTGGGAGGATTGCTTGAGCCCAGAGTTGAGACCAACCTAGGCAACAAAGCAAGACCTTGTCTTCAAAAACAATCCAAAAAATTGCTGAGTGGGGTGTGTACCTATCCTCCCAGCTATTTAGGAGGCTGATGTGGAAGCACCACCTGAGGCCAGGAGGTCAAGGCTGTGGTGAGCCGTGATTGTACCACTGTTCTCCTGACTGAACAGAGTGAGACCCTCACTCAAAAAAAAAAAAAAGACTACAAAACGTCTTAGTCTAAATATAGAGTATCTGTAGTTTACATTAAAAGGACATCTCTTTTACCAATTCAACACACAGCAAAATTAGATGTTAATTATTGGACCTCTGCCAAAGTCAGCATTCACAAATTATTCACTTCTCTAAAAGTATATATCTTGGATAAAAGCATAATCAAATTTTGAGGGTATGCACAGATAATGGATTTTTAATTTAAAAATTATAACAATAAAATGTTTGCATCAATCTAAAAATTTTTCCTTGGAAATACATTTCATTTGGCAGTTACTCACTGGATTGGATTTTTAATAAATGTAATAAAAAATAGAAATGTCATAGAGTCTGTTTTTTTAATTAAAATGTAACTATTTCTGTCTCTGATAGGTGACTTGGAACTTTCTCAGAGTCAGAACTTAGGAAGTTCAGTGCCTTTGACTTTTGTGTCCCATAAACAAGTACAAAGTTTGATTCAGAGAGTTTTTATGCATAATAAATAAAAGTGAGCTATCTACAATTATTCTACTTAAGGAAACCTTAGGCTATGGTATCTCTGGGACAATTGTCTAAGCTGGGGCTTTGTGATTTGTGCCCACAGATCCAGCCAAAATAGAATTCAAAATTGAATCTAAATGCTCACTTGGAAAGATGTGAGAAATGTAATCTGCTTAGGTGTTGAGATTCAAATCCGCATGTGATAAGGCATTTTGAAAATTTACATATAAAATCCTCAGATAAATCTGCCATTACATTATCATTCCCAATATAGAAATCACACGAAGAAGCCCATTTATTTCCCTGATATCAATTGAAGTTATAAATCCAGATTTGTATCTTTTGTGAACACTATGAGGCAAATGCATTTTTACTGAGCTGCAAACCAATAAAATAGAGTTAGTTAAATACTGAATGACAGATTTAATTAGCATTAAATCCAATTGTAATAGATGTTTTAAAACAGAAGACACAATGTTTTATATTTATATCTTTTATTTAGATGTTTCACAATTTTGATTTTTGAATAATAAATAATATAAAAAATTCAGTTTTCTTTCACATTTATATTTTTTATTTAGTTGTTTTATTTATAACAGATATGATAGTCTATTTCTTAAACCATTTATTCTATTTTTAAGAAATGTTACTGAAAATTTTTTTGAGTTTATAGTCTTCCCTCATTATTTCTCTGTTTTAATGTATCTCTCTGACCAACATAAAAAAAGAAAAATATCTATAATTTTTTGTCTTAGTCATTTGTTGCCTGCAATCTTATCTTACCAGTATCTTTCTCTTACACCAATATCTGCTAATTGTAGTTGATCATAATATAGCCATATACTACCAATTCTCATCACGTTCTCTGCTAGTATTATCCAAACCACCTTCATCTCTTATCTACAGAATACAAAAGCCTTCTCAATACATTGGTCTTCCTCCTCTTACCTTTGCTCTACAGTTAATTTTCTACAAAACATCTGGGTAATTGTTTTAAAATATTATAATGTAATATTTGTCTCCCCAAAACATACAAGGACTATGCTTCTCACTTAAAGAAAGATCAGAAATCCTTACTGCAACACAAAAGACATGACACAACATGACTCCACTCTGTTTTTTGGAATGTTTCTTAGCAACACTTGGTTTATGGTACTATAACTCCTGCTAGCAGAACTAGACTCTGATCCACGACTGTCCAGACCATCAAGGTCTTCGCATAGTTAGAGGAATACCACACTCTCTATAAGATGGAAGAAGCAAAGTTGGGTTACAAAATATTCACTATGTACCTTCTTTTATGCAGTGGGCTGTGACCACATGACCCAGATCGCCAGTAAAATGCATGTCATCTCATAGCATAGTCTGTAACATCCTTCCATGAGTTGCCTTCCAAGAGTTTTTTTTTTTTTTTTTTTTGAGCTGGAGTCTCACTCAGTTGCCCAGACTGGAGTGCAGTGGCTGCTCCCGCCCACCGCAGCCTCGCCTGCTGGGCTCCAGCGACCCTTCCGCCTCAGCCTTCCGAGTAGCCGGAATTGCAGGCATACGCTACCATGCCCAGCTGATTTTTTGATTTTACTATAGAGATGAGGTCTCGTCAAGTTGCCCAGGCGAGTCTCGAACCCTCGGGCTCAGGCAATCCACTCACCTCAGCCTCCCAAAGGCGCGGGATTACAGACTGAGCCACTGAGCCCGGCTCCAAGAGTTTTTCTTTTCTCTTAGCTGGCATCAAAGAACAAGGAGAATTGATCACACATTGAGAAATATTAATGTACAAAACATTCAACTGTTCTGCACTATTGAAAATGATCAATTCATTACTACAAATTTGACTATTTTTGTATTATCTATGTCTATTTATTTATCATCCTTATATTTTCACCTTAATTTGTTAGTTTGGATATGTTTTCTTGTTAATAGTCTAACAATGGTAAATTATTTTAAAAGTTAATCTGAAAGTATATTTTAGAGAAAGATCTTGCTTATTTCCATTTTACATAAGGATTTTTATAATTCATTATTCAAACTTCATTTTATCATTTGATGTACATTATATTTCTTGTACATATTACTCCCTATTTACCTGTGTATTTGTTTGTGGCTTTTGCAATATGCTATTTATTTGGTTTTTTTTGCTTTAACTTTAAATATGTTATTTTTCATATTTATTTATTTTTTTAAATCAACAGATAAAGTAGTCTGTATTTATAGTATACCACATAAAGTTTTGAAGTATATGTACATTGTATAATGGCAAAATATAGCTAATTAACAAAGACAGTACAATACATAATTATCATTTTTGGGGGGAGAACTTGGCATTTTTCAAGAAAAATTATTATGATGTTTTATTGCAATTTTTATTTTTACTTTTATTTTAATTAATTTTTGATAGAGAAATGTAAATATTTAACATTATATATCTTGAAGTTTTTGCTGTATCTCCTGCATTTTCAACTACATTTTGAGGAAACAATATCCATAAAGAAAAGAATATATATCACAAATGTGTAGACCACTGAATTTTTACAACCTGGACATACCACATAATCAGCATTTAAATAAAAAAAAAAAAAATATGCAATACCCCTAGAGGTAGGTCTCCTTGTTCTCTTCCACTCATAAAACCTCATCTTTACATGAGGATAACCATTATGTTAATTAATTAAAATTTCAATAGCTCTTGGGGGTGCAAGTAGTTTTTCGACTGGTCTTTAAATGTGCCCATAAGTCTCACATGTGAACATCATACGCAGTATGTGACTTTCCATCCCTTTATCCCCTTCTCCTCTCTCTCTCTTCTGAGTTTCCAGTGTCCATTATATCATGTTCTATGTCTTTGCATATCCTTTCGTTGTCATTTAAAAATGTAAAATGTGGTGTTTGGTTTTCTGTTCCTGAGTTAGTTCACTTAGGAAGATGTTCTCTAATTCTATCCAGGTTGCTGCAAAAGATATTATTTTGTTCTTTATGATAGCTGAATAGTATTCCATTGTGTATATACATCACATTTTCTTTATCCACTGATCAATCGATGGGCATTTAGGTTGATTCCACATCTCTGCTATTGTGAATTGTGCTGTTATGAACCTGCAGGTGCAGGTGTCTTTTTCATATAATTACTTCTATTGTTTTGCATAGATACTTAGTAGTGAGATTGCTGGATCAAATGGTAGACCTGCTTTCAATTGTTTGAGAAATGTTTATATCACTTTCCATACAAGTTGTACTAATTTACACTCCCACCAGAGGTATATAAACATTACCTTTTCTCTGCATCTGTGCTCGCATTTATTGTTTTTTTCATTTTTTAAATAATGGCCACTCTGACTGTTGTATTATCTCATTGTGGTTTCAATTGCATTTCACTATGATGAGTCATGTTGAACATTATTTCATATGTTTGTTGGCCATTTATATTTCCTCTTTTGAAAGATCTATGCTCATGTACTTTGCCCACTTTTTAATAGAGCCATTTACTTTTCTCTTTCGGATTTGTTTGAATTCTTTGAAGGTTCTGGATATTAGTCCTTTGTCAGAAATATAGTTTGCAACTATCTTCTGCTATTCCATAGGTTGCCTATTTGCTCTGTTGATTATTTCTTTTGCTGTGCAGAAGCTTTTTAGTTTAATTAGCAACCTCTGTGGAAAACAGTGTGGCAATTCCTAAAGGACCTAAAAAATCTAACTTTCATATGACCCAGCAATCCCCATTCTGGGAATATGCACGAAGGAACTCAAATCACTCTATGAAAAAGATACCTGCACATGCATGTTTATTGCAGCATTATTCACAATAGCAAAAACATGGAACCAACCGCGCTGCCCATCTAAAGTTGATTGGATTAAAAACAATGGCCATAAGGAAGGACAACATTATGAACTTTTTGCAACTTGGATGAACTTAGAGATTATAATACTCAGTGATCTATCACAGAAACAAAGAACAAAGTACCACACGTTCTCACTCATAAGTGGAACCTGAACAATTATAATACTATAAAAAAGGGATTGGCAGTAGTGGGAAACTGCCAGGGGAGGAAGGGGGGGCACATAATATCAATAGGTTACTTGATCTCAAACTAGGTGAAGTGGGGACCAAAGTGAGACCTAAATTTTACCTGTACAATGACCTTTTGTATACCTAACCCTGAAATGTACCCGACATCTTTAAAATTTTAAAAAATAATTAACTCAATGTAAGACTTAAATTTCAGACCTGATCCCATAAAAATCCTGCAAGAAAACCTAGGAAAAGCTCTTCTGGACATCAGCCTAGGCAAAGAATTTATAGCTAAACAAAAGTAACAAAAACAAAAATTCCATTAACTGCAGTTGCTATGCTATACAATAGATAGCTTAAACTTATTCCTTGTTTTTTAACTATAATCTTGTATTCTAATTATTTTCCACTATACTGTTTACCTTTGTAAGTACTGACACATAACTTTCTTGTAATATTTGAAAACAGGATTCTATTATTTTTAAGAAACATTGTTTTCCCCTCCACTGGATTTCCTGTTTATCTCCTTCGGAATGAGAGTCAATTTAAAATGTTGCCTTTAGAACAGGAGTCCCCAATACCAGGTCCCTGAACAGTACCGGTCCATGACCTGTTAGGAACCAGGTGGTAAAGCAGGAGATGAGAGACAGGAAAGCGAGCAAATCTTCATTTGTATTTACAGCCACTCATAGTTAGCATTATGGCCTGAGTGCCACCTTCTGTCAGAACAGCATTGGCATTAGATTCTCAAAGAGGTATGATCCCTGTTGTGAATTGCGCATGTGATGGATCTAGGGTGCATAATCCTTATGCTGAATCTAAAGTTGGATGATCTGAGGTGGAGCTGAGGTGGTGATGTTAGCTTTGGCGAGCAGCTGCAAAAGCAGATTAACATTAGCAGTGATGTTTGACAGCACAGGGATCATAATACATCAACTGCTTGCAGGTTTATATCAAAACTCTATCAGTGAGTAGCAAGTGAATTGATGTACTTAATTGCACAGCTGCATCTGTACAATTATTTTAGTTTGCATGTGACCTGCCCACTATTTTTTTTACCATTTTCATCTGTATCTCTTTTTAAAAAAAAAATGATGAGTTGTATACATTAGAATGGTTTTTTTTGTTTTTGGTTTTGGTTTTTTTTGAGTTGGAGTCTCACTCTGTCACCCAGACTGCAGTGCAGTGGCCGCTCCCGGCCACCGCAGCCTCGGCCTGCTGGACTTCGGCGATCCTTCCGCCTCAACTTTCCAAGTAGCCGGAATTACAGACATGCACTGCCACGCCCGGCTGATTTTTTGATTTATTGTAGAGATGAGGTCTCACTGCCCAGGCGGGTCTCGATCCCGCGAGCTAAGGCAATCCATTCACCTCAGCCTCCCAAAGGCGCGGGATTACAGGCTGAGCCACCGAGCCTGGCTCTAGAATGTTATAATAATAAAAATAAAGTGATAATCAATGTTATGCACTTACATCATCCTGAAACCACTCCCACTCCAGTTCAAGGAAAAATTTTATTTATTTCTTTTTTTGGTAATACTCCCCCCACCCACCCAGGGACGAGGTCTCTCTAAGTTGCCCAGGCTGGTCTCAAAGCCCTGGACTCAGACAATTCTCGTGCCTCAACCTCTCAAAGTGCTGGTATTACAGGTGTGAGCCACCATGCCCAGTTGGAAAAATTTTCTTCTACAAAACTGGTCCCTGACGCTGAAAAGTTGTGAACCATCCCTTTAGAATACTTGTACTTCTCTGCACTCTTCTTCTTCTCATCAATGAGACATTGGATTTATTTTACTATGCTCTCCCTCAAAGTTTTAGGTTTTGCTGAGAAGTAAAACGTCTAGACCAGGATTGTGTGCGTACATATACAGAAATATATACTTTTCTGTAAAGTGTTAAACAATAAAAAGCTTAGGTGTGGGAGAGCTGTACAGTTTCACAATGACTCATATCTGCCATTGTAGTGCAAAAGCAGCCATAAATAATATAGAAATTAGTGGACGTGGTTTTATTCTCATAAAATGTTATTCACAAAAGCATGAACCTATAGTCAAACTGCTAGATTGTCTGAGGCAGGAGGACGGCTTCAGCTCAAATGTTCTGTGTTGTAGTGCTCTTTGCCAATTGAGTGTCAACACTGAGTTAGTCATCAATACCTCAGACCTTTCATGACTGAAGGACCAGTAGGTTGCCTGAGGAGTGGTGAATCAGCCAGTGCAGAATCAGAACAGATCAAAATTCCCATGCTGATTACTAGTAGGATCATACCTGTGAATAGCTACTGCACTCTAGCCTAGGCAATATAGTGAGACTACATCTCTAAAGACAAAATAAAACAAAACCAAAGGAGAAAGACTGGCAGTGAGCAACAGAAGTTTGCTGACTACTGGACCAAACTAGTAATGGAGTTTTCCCTATATTACATCTCTTTATTTTCAAAAGTTTTTTTTTTTTTTTTTTGGAGTCTCACTCTGTCGCCCAGACTGGAGTGCTGTGGCCGCT
>NW_007252779.1:57767-59587 GCF_000164805.1 Carlito syrichta | reverse complement strand
CCTTCCAAGTAGCTGGAATTACAGGCATGCGCTACCACGCCCGGCTGATTTTTTGATTTATTGTAGAGATGAGGACTTGCTGCCCAGGTGGGTCTCGAACCCGCGGGCTCAGGTAATTCACTCACCTCAGCTTCCCAAAGGCGCGGGATTACAGGCTGAGCCACCGAGCCCGGCTTCAAAAGTTTTTACTTAGAATTTAAATTACACATACCGCATCTATCATCTTTAACTCAGATTTAGTAATTGATTCTTTCACAGTCACAGTTTCTGTATCTTCTTTACGTTTCAATTCTAAAATTGATATTTGGTTTCAATCTAAAAAATTTTCCACAATAAGGTAAGGGTGGAAAGTATAGCTCTATTTTTAACTCTATTTATAAAAATATCTCTATATTTTTCTCACTCAAATTAAGTTATGAGTACGATTAGCAGGACTGGTTACCCTTTTCCTTACTGATGTCCTTGTGCTATTTTCTAGTTGACACATCTAATGCTAATTGAGTTCTTTCGGTTTTTTTTTTTCCTTTGATGGTATCTTCTTTCTTTATGACGGTTTTCAAGATTTTGTCTTTAGTCTTGGAATTCAAATATATTAACGTATGTCTTTTCTGATCAATCCCTTCCTGAAACTATATCATTTTTTCAACATAGATAAAGTCATTGTCTTGATAAGAAATGTTTTGTATTTATGAAACAACTGTCTTGTTTTCACTGAATTTACTTTTACCCTATAGAGATTGCTGTCACTCAAAAATAGGACTATAGTGGTCTTTTTAAATTTATTTTTTTTTGCTAACTTTCCATCATGATTTCAAATTCCATAATTTTTCTCTGTGCTTCAAAATATTTCCAATTGAATTTTACAGCCACCAATAATCCTCAATAATTACCATGCTCTTCTTCAATTTATGTACTAATTCTCATGTTATTTTTAAAATTCATTGCAACCTGGGCGTGGTGGCTCAGTCTGTAATGCCAGGACTTTGGAAGGCCAAGGCAAGAGGATTGAGTGAGCCTGGGAGCTTGAGGCCAGCCTGGAAAACTTGATGAGATCTCTTCTCTATGACAAATCACAAAAACTAGCCAGGTGTGGTGGTGTGCATCTGTAGTTCCAGCTACTTGGAAGACTGAGACGGAAGGATAGTCTAAGCCCAGCAGGTCGATGCTGTTGTGGTCGTGAGCATGCCACTACACTCCAAAATACAGCTCAAAAAAAAAAAAAAAAAAAAAACGTATTGCAGATCTTCTTTGACTTACAATAAAGTTACATTCTAATAGACTTCTGATAAGTTAAAACTATTGTAAGTGGACTTAAAATATTTTCGATTTAGGATGGGTTTATCTGAATGTAACCCCAGTGTATGTCAAGAAGTATACTTATCACTTTCACATCATGTTAATATGGAAAATTATAAGTCAAACCATCATAAATTGAAGACTGTGCTTCTAGAATGTTTTAGACTTTAAAATACATTATTATCATTAATTTTTTATTTTTTCTTGTTCAAAATGTCCCCAGTGTCTCATGTATGTTGTCAATGACATCCAATTATTTTCTGAATCCTGCTTTAAAAAAAAAATTCTGAGCCGGGCTCGGTGGCTCAGCCTGTAATCCCAGCGCTTTGGGAGACTGACGTGAGTGGATTGCCTGAGCCCACGGGTTCGAGACCCTCCTAGGCTACTTGGCAAGACCTCATCTCTACAATTAGTCAAAAATTAGCTGGGCATGCTAGTGCGCGCCTGTAGTTCCAGCTACTTAGAAGGCTGAGGCGGAAGGCTCGCTGGAGCCCAGCAGGTCGAGGCTGCAGTGGCCGGGAGTG
>NW_007252779.1:37392-57734 GCF_000164805.1 Carlito syrichta | reverse complement strand
TGCACTCCAGTCTGGGTGACAGAGTGAGACTCCAACTCAAAAAAAAAAAAAAGAAAAAATCTGTAGTTTCTGAACAACATTAGACAAGTTATTCTCCTGCAAAGTAAAGTGCTTCTTGGCGCTTTCGGAGCTCTCTTTCAATCAGAATGAGGTCTAACTATACTTGTAGTTTGTAAAAACCTCAAGCATTTTCTTCAACCACAAAAATATTTTCGGGGTCATGGAAATTTTCTTTACCTTGATTGTGGTGATGATTTCATGGGTATATATATGTGTCAAAATCTATTAAAACTCTTTAGTTAAGTATCATGTATTATATTATACTTGAATAAACATGTTTTTTTTTAAATTTTAGATATAGTTACAGCAGCTTTTTTTGCACATATAAAGGGTGGGAATAACCAGTCCTTAGTAGGAGAAGATAAAACACACACACACACACACACACACCCTTCTCACCTGCACTCACACATATCCCTCCTCTATTCCAAAATCTTTCAATTTCAAAAGTCCTGAAGTCCTGGCAGTAATAAGATGTGGTACAAATATGAAAAAAAAAAGTGCTATTCTATGACAGTGAATTCAGTGCCATTAATATTCAGAATGTCAACACATGAACAGTCCTTATTAGGTAACACGGTTATAAAGGTGTGAAATGAAGTGTGTCATTCTAAGTGTGTGTGTGTGTGTATGTGTTTGTGTGCATGTTAGCATGTAAGAGTCAATGTCTAGTTTAAAAATTAATGTGAATGGGCTTGAAGAATTTGAGAAATCTCTATTGACTATCTCCTGTATGACGACAAGAGGACTTGCTAACGTAGATCATTCGCTCTTTTTTCACCATAACCAAGAACTTCTACATCCATTCTCAGCACAGTTGTACCCTTTCTGCTTTTTACCTCACTAATAGTTCTCTTCAAACCCCCCTAGTGTATTCATCAATGTCTTATAGAGAAGATTTGCTTTGCAATGTTTTAAGTAATTGAATTTAATTCCTAGGTCTTCTTTTAGGTTGAATTTATATTCTTTAGCTGAATTGTGCTTTTAACTCTCATACTCTAATGTCTTGCACATACTAGTAGATAACTATCCCCATCTTCAAAATAAGAAGGGTGATATCTGTATTATAAGTTCTCAAAAGCTGTTGTATAAAACAAGGATAAAATTATAAGGAAAATCCCTCTTAAAACTGTAACACAAAATTTAAATGCAAGTAAGAATTCATATAGATAGTACAAAGCACTATTGTAAAAGGCACTATGAGACTAGATTATAAAGCAAAAGACTACTATTTGCATATTTTTAATACTAATTTATGGGCATGTAATATACTTTTTCAAAGAAAGTGACACTTTTAAATAGAATCTCTAGAACAACTGAAGATATTAAAGGTATTTTTAAGAGAATGCCGTAATACATAAAAATTGTATTTTAAAGAATATGTCACAAAGAACACAATAAGAATATCTTTTGGAGGTCACAAATGCTTTCTAAAATCTTATTAATGCTTTTTGAATCTTTCGAAGTCAGGAGAAAAGAAAATGTATTTTTAAATTATATTCATTTTCCAGAAACAGATTTTACCTATCATCCTAACTTTCTCTTGCCTGTTAAGACTTGTCACACTACTTTTTAAAGCTAAACAAAGAGATCTGTCCATAGCCATCAATTTTTATTCCATAGTGTTCACAAAGAAAAAAATATGTTTTTTTAAGAAGTCATAGATTTAATCCTGAATCGAATTGCCATTTCGTGAAGTACCTATAAAATATTATGGTTTTAAAAAATGACACAATTTTATTCACTGAAAGAAATCATGTGTCTCTCTGAATCTTATTTGAAAGTCCATAATTTCTGTAAAGATTTTGTTATCATTTTCACAGGAAAAAATAGTGAATTATATAAGAAAAAAATGTTTATATTCTTGCAAGAGATCCTGAGACAAAAATACTTCTATTTATATTTGTATACTCTGAAATGGAAAATATGTATAATTTAATATTTTCTTCCACATGATAGAGATAGTCAAGCATGTCTTCATCACTTTTTATTATTCCTAACATTTTAAAATGAGCCAAAATGTTTACTAGATTAAAATATATATATATACATATCCCTATATATATTTTTTTCAGTTGTTTAAACAGGGGTGGAGGTGGAGATTAAGTGGCAGAAAGCTTGTGTAAAATACATTGTTATGGGACTTCAAAGAAAATTTTGTTTACAGCTTCTACTGTGTAAAAGTTTTTTTCATTTCATTCAAAATGAGTTTTATTGATCCCTGTCTTTTGTTGGTAAATATATCTATACCTAGATTTATATTTACACCTGTCCAACTTTCTCTATTATCTGTTTGTATCTATCTATCTATCTATCTATCTATCTATCTATCTATCTATCTATCACATAACTATCTATACGAGAAGAAGCATGATTTTTATGATTTCTTAATTTATCTTTCTTTTGTTGTATAGACTCCTTTTTTATGTGTAACACTTACAGTAATTATATAATACATTTTTGGAATTATCATTCAGTTTGTAATTTTTTAAAACTTTGAAATTGCTTCCCGATATTTTGAGTTCCACAAACTGTAGACTATTGGTATTCATCAGAATTTTTCTCCATTTTTGTCAAATTTTGAGGGAAGTTAGACTATAAATCATCCAGAATGAAACGGTTTGAAAGAAGTGGTATAATAAGCTAATGTTAAAATCTCCAGCAGATGATTAGTGATGGAATTAATGTGAACTCTATATAAACTGCTGTCACGAATTAACTTGCCAGAAGGTTGTAGATCTTCAATACATTACGTTCTCTTCATACTTTTGAATTATCTCTCAAATTAATATATGACTGTGTATATATGTATATGTATATGTATATGTATATGTGCATGCAGACATCGCATATACTGTGTATGCACATATACCTAATGTCTATAAATGAAGCTCTTGTGTATATTTAAAATACTGTAAATAAAGCAGGGTGAATATTTTATTTTGAAGGTTTTAAGCTAATAAAAACTCATGATGAAATAACTGCAGAAGAGCCTTTAGACCAAAGTGTACTGACAGGGAAAAGCTTTCAAAATACAGTTAACACTACTTTGGCATGTGTTATAAAAAGCAGGTATCTTTACTATGTAAAAGTGTTTTCTTTCCTCTAAAGCTGTCCATAAGTCATTGCTCTCAAAAATTTCAACATTTTCTTACATAGTCTACAGAAAAAGGGGAGCTAAAAATAGCCTTCATTATATACATATTTTGTGAAAATGCTTAAGACTTCCAGAGGCAAGAGTTTGGTGAGACAATAAAAATACCTTATACAGAAGTTTTTACCTGTGCTGAAACAAAAATTTTAAATGAAATAAATAAGCACATTCTATAGGTTGAAAATTACCTGTAAATCTAGTACTTATGTATCTTGTATGATCTCCATAGTACAGCTGACCCTCAATATCTAAGGAATATTGATTCCAGAATGCCACAAATACCAAAATTCACAAATGCTGAAGTCTTTGATGTAAAATAGTGCAATATTTGCCTGTAACTGTTACACATCCTCTCGCATAGCCTGAATTATTTCTAGATTTACTTATAACACCTAACAAAGTAAATGCTACATACATTGTTGTTTTATAATATTATTTAGAGAATAATGAAAAAAACAGTCTGTACATGTTCAGTAGAGATGCAATTTTTTCTTCTCAATATTTTCTGTCCAATTTGGTTGAATCCATGGATGGGGATCCTATAAGTGCAGAGGGCCAATTGTATACTATAATAAGGTGCATAAATAAATAAATTGCACACTAGGTTAATTCTTACCTAGAAGTGTTTACTTACAGAAGTGTTTGGAACTTTCTTTAGCACTAGTGGCCATGGAATAAGTACTTAAAAAAAATACTCACTGGTCGGTTTTTGAAGGACATGTTCAAACTCAGAGATAACAATATAATTTGGAACTTTTTGTGCCTTATTACTTATTTTTCCTTTTTTAAAAAATTTTTACTTGTACTCACAGTTTTCTGTCTTGTTTCTTTTTTATTAAATGTATTGGAGTTCTTTATACTTAATATCATGGGACTTGCAAGTTATATTCCACAACTTTCTTTACTTTTCTACTGAATAAGACTTATTTGCATTTTCCATGTGCATGTACAACTAATGCAGTAATTATACTTGTCAATGTTTATTCCTGTGTACATATGAATGTTGGCTTACACCTCGGTGATTATGTCACATTAACTCACTAAATATGTATTGAATTCTTAAATAATAGGTAAAATAGAATTTGAGTTTGAAGTCATTTTTGAAATATTGAATCCACTGATAAATAAATTCTATTTCAAGGTGTCCTAGAGATAACATATTTTAGACATGAGAATTCCAATTTAGCAGCTATTGAGAAAAGGTTTTTATATTTCAGTAGTTTAAAAATTGGGAATAAGCCCTTGCTATCTTCTAGTTTTATTTCACTGTGAAGAAACCTGAAGACTCCAGAGCTTCATAAATCAATGTTCATTGTCTCATTTATAGCCACTGAGTAGCAAAAATATTGCCTTAAATTTCGGGCACACAAATAATAATACAACAATTGGTAATATTCTCACATAGAGTTAATTGAATATTGACATATTGTGCAACTTACAGCAAACAGATAGGTTTAGTTTTTGAAGAAATGACTATTTTATTGTATTTCATTTTTTATGTGCAGAATCAAAGTATTTATGTATATATTTGTTGTTAAAACTCAAAATATATATTTACTGAAGCAAACTCATGTTTTGCTTTACTATTTAAAATCAAATTGAAAATTTCTTGGCAAAGTATTCAAGAGTACATTATATGGAGAGCAATACTCAGGAATCA
The DNA here is from genome assembly GCF_000164805.1 of Carlito syrichta. Classification (NCBI taxonomy): domain Eukaryota; kingdom Metazoa; phylum Chordata; class Mammalia; order Primates; family Tarsiidae; genus Carlito; species Carlito syrichta. Next base: position 52,860 of record NW_007252779.1, on the reverse strand, counting down.
GTAAGTACAAATCAAGAGTTGATCTTTAAATATACATACAACATAAAATGTCTATTGGCTCTAAAATAATGTTTCTCTTGTAAATTAGTGCTAATAACAAAATCTGAATTGCTGTAAGGATTGTGTAATTGTAACTGTGAATTTTTTCTACTTTTCTAATTTTGCTAATCACACACCTGATTGACTTTATACATCAATATGACCATTTTCCTTCAAATTTTGTGGCATTGTTCCTGTGAGTGTGTGCATGCACAAATACACACCATAATTGCTATAAAAGAAGCTACTAAGCGTATTTAAAAGATTTTGTATGAAGAACTTTTAAACATAATTTAAAATATATGTGGCTGTCATGACTGGTTATTACAACACAAATCATGTGTTGGCCTATAGCTGTTGAAATCCCTAGCTGCTGAATGTCCTAGAAATTAAATTATATTTTTCTTTTTCTGCACTCTACAGAATTTGAGGCTGATCTCTGAGGTTAAATCACTTTTTTGACCTCAAAGATCTTTCAAGAAGTATTCATAAGAAGCTGTCTCTGGAGTCTTCCACTTAAAGGTAACAAATGATCTGAACTCTGCAGGTAGAAGGGGAAAAAAAGCAAAAAAAGGTTTTTAGCAGAATCTAAATTTATGTGAATTCAATTTTTTTGACTAAATGTCTTTTTCTTGTTTTATGTATAGCAATTATTCAATTTTTACCAAAATAATATTTTATAACTCATTTATACCTTAGGAAGATATGTGATTATATTGAAAATTTTAACCATAGTTGTTACAGGAATTGTCTCTCTCTTACTTATGTTTATAAAAAAAGGTTTTCTTTAAAAGTCAATAAGCTTGAGTTTCAACATTATCTTTCTTAGACAAAGATGACCTGACTCTCTGGTAATTGAATAACAGTATTTACATTTCTTAATTGGTCAAAATTAGTTTATAAAATCCTAGGTGTCAGACAAATTTGTTTTTTATCCTTTGTTTTTCTAAGTACCTATGGGAAGTGACAATGTAAATGAATCTTCTTAACAAATTGAATTTTTTCCTTATTCGATACTTTCCAAACACTAGATTGAGAGTTTAGTGAGCATATTTTTCTTTCACAATAGATGAAAGTTGCATTTCATCAATAATGTAAGTGTTTGGATTCTCGGTTAGTTTTTCTTTCTTATATCTTAATTACAGTGTATTTGTGGGGACTTCTGGGCAAGATGTTGATGGAACATGTCGGACATGTGACAAAGCAAGTATCTATAAAGACTTCTTGAGTGAGTGGGTATGTGCTAATGGGTGAGTGAAAGTCCATCTGAAGGGGGACTTGGGTTCATGCAACCCGGTTCTCCTCCAGAGAGGACTGCAACCCACCACTACCCTGAGATTAAAGACCTGGGCATGCAGGATTATCTGCTGTTCTTGGGGCTCTCTTGAAAAGAGGCAGCAGAAGATAGTCACCCCTCACCACCTGGCATCTGGCCCACGTCATCACCTGCAGTAGCAGACTGGGCACAAGCAGGAGGAGGCAGGTTGTGGGACTCTGGAATAAAGCTCCAATGCTGGTGAAGAGACAGGTGTCATCTTCTCAGTTCTGGACCCGGGCAGAGACCTACATTGCCTGATCCAACTCCACTCAGCCTTCATCTTGGGACCCAGAGGCTATGTTCCCATCAGATTTGAAGAGACAGATACCCCTCCCCCATGCTGGAACAGGCAGATACATTAGAACAGCAGCAGTGAGTAGGATGAGTCCTGGTCTGATCCATCTTCCTCCCATGGTAGTCTGTGGGGCATCTGAGAGCAAATCTAACAGCCTGCACTGAGAGTGATGGGGAGGTGCTGGAGACCAGAGCTACTCCCTAAAGCAGGGACCTGCAAGGAACCTGGAGGAACATAAATGGATGCAGAGAGAGATTTATTTCTTCTTATCAGTTGTTGTTTTAGTTTTCTCTTTTTTCCTTCTCTTTCTTTCTGCTTTTGTTTGCATTTTTATACTTTCTTTGTTTCTGTCATTTTAATTTTTTTTTTAGATTTTCTGTTTATGTATGGGTATTTTTGAGGAAGAGTACACCAATGGGGAGGGGGATTATTTGTTTGTTTGTATAATTATCTGTATGTTTTTGTCTTTTTTTGTTTTTTTCTCTGTTTGTCTTTCTCTTTATTCATTAGTTGACATGTCTGTCTACTTTCCCTCTTCTTCTTCTCTTCTCTCTCTCCACCTCCCTTTCATCTTCCTCTATCCTTTTTACAATCTTTTCTCTTTTTTTTAATCTCATTTTGTTTTCAGGGGGAAGACACCCCCACTGCATGAACAGATTGTAAGGAGTGGGGAAGTGGGCTCCAGGTGGTCCACACTTGTCAGCAGATACTGGGACTTGGAGATAGCTTCTGAATCACAGTTTCCTTCTTAATTAAATCTCAAAACTGCAAAAAACACAGACCCCACACCAATCCAGCTTCAGAATTGAACAAAACCAGGATCTACATACAGAAGAATGGAGATTGAGCAAACAGAAATAAAAGTTATCCTCCCATCACTGAACAACAAAATTAAAGAAGAGGTTAAGCCGGGCTCGGTGGCTCAGCCTGTAATCCTGTGCCTTTGGGAGGCTGAGGTGAGTGGATTGCCTGAGCCTGAGGGTTCGAGACGCGCCTGGGCAGCGAGACCTCATCTCTACAATAACTCAAAAAAATCAGCCAGGCATGGTAGTGCATGCCTGTAATTCCAGCTACGTGGAAGGCTGAGGCGGAAGGATCACCGGAGCCCAGCAGGTCGAGGCTGCGGTGGCCGGGAGTGGCCACTGCACTCCAGTCTGGGCGACAGAGTGAGACTCCAACTCCAAAACAAAACAAAACAAAACAAAACAAAAACAAAACAAAACAAAACACACCATGAAATTCTTAATATGGAATAGGAATTGTGTGTTGAAATTATCCTCACCCAGGGAAACTAGGTTTCTGTGGTTCTCCAGCATCACATTCCTGTACAAAATCCGTTGAGTAGGGTCCAGGCATTCCCACTCCTCTGGAGAGAATTCTATGGCCACATCCCTGAATGTCAACAGCCCCTGAAAACAACACATTTTCTGAACAAACTTTCTAATATAAAAAAAAGAAAAGAAAAAAGAGGTTTAAAAAGGTGGGGAGGAAAGCCTACACAAAAGAAAAAAAAAAAAGGAAAAATATGAGTCTCACACAGACCGCTGGGAGATCAACCACTGAGAATATAGACTGTGGAACTCAAACAGTGAAAAGTCTCCAGAAAGAGTCTCCAGAAAGACTGGTCTCAAACCACACACCTAGATATCAAGATATTAATAGAGAGAATAAATAGAAATGAGAAGAGACAAGAGGAAAGAATGAAGGAGTTTATAGCTGAGATCACAGCAATAAAGAATACAGTGTATGGAAAAAAAAACTGATAAGTATGGAAAGGAGAATTAATCAAGCAGAAGAAAGAATCTCAGAGATTGAGGACCAAAATATGGAACTAACCCAACCTGTTAAAAACATAGAAAATAAGCTTAAAAAGACATAAGAAAACCTAGAAAAGATGAGTGATGATTTCAAACGGCCAAACCTAAGATTAATTGGAATCTCTGAGGCAGATAGACAGAGACTACCCTGGAACAAACATTCCATGAAATTGTCCAAGAAAACTTCCCTCAGCTCATTAATGACAGGACCCTCCAAACACAAGATATTCAGAAAACCCCTGAAAGAAAATAAATGAGAAGACCTAGTTCTAGACACACAGGTAGGTATAAAAGAAAAATTCCTAAAGGCAGCAAGAGAGGAAGGTCACTACCTACTAGGAAAGACCAATTAGAATTTCAGCAGACTTATCTACAGAAACACTTCAGGTTAGGAAAGCTTGGAGCCCAATTTCAAATTTCTCAAAAATAAATAATTTCAACCAAGATTTACCTATCCAGCTAAGCAAAGTTTCATCAGTGATTGAGAATTAAAAGTTTTCCCCAGATATTCAATTCCTAAGAATACACTATCTCCAGACCAGCTCAGCAAGAAACACTTAAGAAAGTATTAAGCACAAAAGAAAGGAAAAATGAATGTTGACACCCTTCCCAAGAATGCAGGAAAAAGATTGAAAACTCACATGAATCAACCCAAAATCAAAAGAAGGACAACAAACAAATAAACAAACAACAGCAGCAACAACAAACTCTATAAGAACCTCATGACAGGGATTAAACACTCACATCTCTATAATTAACCTGAATGTGACTGAACTAAATGCATCATTGAAAATACATAGAATTGCAAAATGAATAATATATCATAAGGCAACAATATGTTATCTTCAAGAAACTCATCTCACCTGCAAGGACACTCACAGATTCAAAGTAAGAGGATGGGAAACAAAATTTCAGGTGAACAAAACACAAAAGAAAGCAGGAGACATGATCTTAATACCAGACAAGATACCCTTTAAGACATCAAAAAGTTTAAAAAAGATATGGAAGGTCACTATATAATGATAAAAATTTTAATCCATCAGATAGAAATATCCATTCTAAATATGTATGCACCCAATGTATGAGCATCACCTTTCATAAAGCAGCTTCTAGTTACACTTAGAAAGATTTTGACTCTAACTCTATCATAGATAGGGACTTAAACCCTCCACTAATAGACCTAGACAAGACATCAAGGCAAAAAAATCAACAAGGAGATCCGGAACCTCAGTGTGATGCTTGACCAAATGGATTTAGTTGATACCTACAGAACACTTCACCCCACCCAACAACCATGGAATATACATTCTTCTCATTACCACATGGAATATACTCTAAGATCAATCATATCCTCAGCAATAAATCAAACATAAATAAATTCCATAAGATTGCAATTTTGCCATGCACCTTCTCAGACCACAGTGGAATAAAAATAAATATTACCACCAACAAAGTTCCCCCAAAACCCAACAAAACATGAACACTAAACAGCATGATGATAAGCAACTCTTGGGTCAACAAGGAAATCAAAACAGAGATTAAAAGATACCTGGAAACAAAAGAAACTGAAGAAATATCTTACCAAAATCACTGTGATGCCATGAAAGCAGTCCTAAGATGAGAATTCATATCTCTACAAACACACATGAAGAAAAGAAAATGGAAAGATCACACGTAAACAGCCTAACAAACCACCTATGGAAAAGCAAGACCATCAAAACCCTAACTTCAACAGAAGAATCCAGAGCACCAAAATAAAAGTCCAAATTCAAGACTCAGAAGACAAAAATATAACACAAAAAAATCAATGAAACCAAAACTTGGTTTTTTAAAAGTATAAACAAGATTGATGGACTCTTAACTAGACTGAACAAGAAAAAGAGAGAAACAGCCCAAACAAACACAATCAGAAATGCAAAAGATGAAGTCACAACTGCCCCTGAAGAAGTACAAATGATTACAAGAGATTACTATGTGCACCTGTATGGAAACAAACTCAAAAACATAAATGAAATGGAGAACTTTCTTATATTATCCAATCTCCCCTGGTTGAAACAAGGCCAATAACAACCCAGAAAATCAACTACGTCATAAGAAAACTACCTACAAAAAAAAAAAAAAAAAGCCCTGGACCCGATGACTTTCCAGCAGAATTCTACAACACGTACCAAGAGGAGCTGACACCAACCCTATTGAAAATATTCCTGCAATCAAGGAAAATGGAACTCTCCCCAAATCATTTTATGAAGCTAACATCACATCGATACCAAAACTGGGTAAAGATCCAACAAAGAAAGAGAACTACAGGCTAATATCCTCAATGAACATAGATGCTAAAATTCTCTACAAGATTCTAGCAAACCTGATCCAATAACACATCTCAAAAATCATTTACCATGACCAAGTAGGTTTCATCCCCGGGATGCAGGACTGGTTCAACACCTGCAAGACCATAAACCTAATTAAATACATCAACAGATGTAAAGACGAAAACCACATGATTATCTCATTAGATGCAGAAGAAGATTTTGATAAAATCCAGCATCCCTACTTGATAAAAACCCTGGAACATCTAGGCATAGATGAAACATATCTCAAAATAGTAAGAACTATCTACGAGAAACCCAGATCCAAAATACTACTAAACAGGGAATTATTTCCCCTGAAAACAGGAACAAGACAAGGATGCCTACTCTCACCCCTCACCCTCCTGTTCAACATTGTATTGGAAATCCTAGCTAGAGCAAGCAGATAAGAGAAGAAAATCAGTGGTATCCAAATAGAAAAAAAGAGGACTCTAAGTTATCCCTCCTTGCAGATTCCATGATTCTATACCTTGAAAAGTCAAGAGAATCTGTCAAAAACCTCTCGTCACTGATAAAGGACTTTGCCAAAGTCTCAGTATAAAATAGATGTGCAAAAGTCAGTCTCATTCCTATACACCAGCAATAAACAAACAGAAACCCAAATGAAAAGCACAGTCTCATTCACAATAGCCACACAAAAATGAAATACCTTGGCATCTTCCTAACCAGAGAAGTCAAAGAACTATACAGCAAAAACTACAAAACACTGCTCAGAGAAATCAAAGACAACCCAAATAAATGGAAAAAATATTCCTTGCTCTTGGATTGGAAGAATCAACATTTTTAAGATGTCCACCCTACCACGGCAATCTACAGATTTAACACAATGTCCATTAAATTACTAGCAGCTGGCTAGGCTCAGTGGCTCACGTCTGTAATCCCGGTAATTTGGGAGGGTGAGGCAAGAGGATTACAAGAGCTCAGGGATTCAAGACTAGCCTAGGCAACTTGGTGAGACCTCATCTCTACAATAAATCAAAAAATTAGAGAGATTTTGTAGCACAACTTATAGTTCTAGTGACTTGGAAGACTGAGGCAGAAGAATCGCCTGAGACCAGCAGGTAGATACTGTGGTGACCATGAAAGTGCCATTTCACTTTAGCCTGGGTGACAGAGTGAGACTCCAACAGAAGAAACAAAACAAAACAAAACAAAAACTATCAGCAGCGTTCTTCTCAGACCTAGAAATGACAGTACAGGAATTCATATGAAAACATAAATGACCACAAATAGCCAAAACAATCCTCAGCAAAAAAAAAAAAAAAAGTGGGAGGCAACGCATTCCCAGACTTTAAACTTTATTATAAAGCTACAATAATCAAAACAGCCTGGTATTAGTATAAAAACAGGCATATAGACCAATGGAACAGGAGAGAGATTCTGGAAGCAACACCTAAATTTCTCAACCTACTCATCTTTGACAAAGCCTCCACTCCCAACCACTGGGGAGAGGAGAACCTATTCAGTAAATGGTGCTGGAAAAACTGACTGACCACATGAAGAAGATTAAAACAAGATTCCTACCTATTGCCATACACAAAAATCAACTCTAAATGGATAAAAGACCTAAATGTAAAACCTCGAGCTATCAGAACCTTAGAAAACACAGGAGATACCCTTATAGAAATTGGAACTGGCAACCAATTACAGATCAAAACCCTTAGTGTCCATGCCATAAGAGACAGGATAGGCAAGTGGAACCTTATTAAACTGACAAGTTTCTGCAGTGCCAAAGAAACTATTGAGAGAGCAGACAGCCCACAGACTGGGAAAAAATATTTGCCAATGGTATATCTAACAAAGGCCTAATATCTAGGATCTACAAGGAACTCAAACGTGCCATAAAGAAACATAACAAACAGCCCCATCACAAAGTGGGCAAAAGATATGAATAGCCACTTCTCAAAAGAAGACATCCGAATGGCCAACAGAAATATGAAAAAATGCCCAGCCTCACTAGTCATTAAAGAAATGCAAATTAAAACCACACTGAGATACCACCTAAGGCCAGTCAGGATGGCCATCATCAATAACTCAAAAACAACAGATGCTGGAGAGGATACAGCGAAAAGGGAGAACTTCTACACTGTTAGTGGGAGTGTAACCTAGTACAACCTCTGTGGAAAACAGTCTGGTGACTCCTAAAAATCAACTTCCCGCCGTGCTAGATGACTCAGCCTGTAATCCCGCGCCTTTGGGAGGCTGAGGTGAGTGAATTGCCTGAGCCCGCGGATTTGAGACCCGCCTGGGCAGCAAGACCTCATCTCTACAATAAATCAAAAAATCAGCGGGGCGTGGTAGCGCAAGCCTGTAATTCCGGCTACTCGGAAGGCTGAGGCGGAAGGATCGCCGGAGCCCAGCAGGTCGAGGCTGCGGTGGCCGGGAGCGGCCACTGCACTCCAGTCTGGGTGACAGAGTGAGACTCCAACTCAAAAATAAAAAAAAAAATAAATAAATAAAAAATAAATAAATAAATAAAATAAGTGTATTTGTTTGGGAAATTGGCATACTTCCTATTCACTGGGTTCAATCACTGACATAATAATAAATTATTTGCTTAATCCTTCATAATTTTTTTTGGAATATTTTAAATTGCCTAAATCTATTTCCATTTTCAGTTAAGAATCTGGGTAAAGAGTTTACATTAGCTAAACTTGTATTTCTCTATTTTACCAACGTATAGTAAAAGACAAATGTCATTGTTAATTTACATTTTCTGACTTTTTAAAAATACACAATAACTGTTCTTAATGTAGCTTTGTATAAGAAAAATAATCATGGGCCTTAATAAGGGAAATCTAGGCTACACCTCACATACCAGTAAGAAACATAGTTTGTAGAAAGACAATGAATAAGCTAGAGAAAGGTGTTTGTGATACAAATATGATGCACATTTGTAAAGGTAATAGGTATGTAATAAGTGTGTATAAACCAATGTGCATTACTAAGATATTATAGTAAAATTATATCATAAATAATCTACAAAGAAAATGAAAATCTTCACAAATTCTGTGCATTTGCCTAATGAAAACTCACATAAAGTAGCATTCTATTTTTACTCAACAAACTGCTAAGAAAATTTCCTGAAAATTGTTAGGTGAAATGACTGATAGAGGTCATGGACATTTTTCCGGTGAATTATATAATTTTAATAAGGTACAAGTAAAGCAAAAATTGCATTTGTATGTATATGTCTCTATTTGTATGTGGCTCTATGTGTATTATACTGTAGAATGAAACCACTCTATCAAATCTGCTTGAAATTAAAAACTAAATGGTCAGATAATGAAGAGCAAAATATATAGTGAGAATTTGTTTTTGCTGATTTTGACTGTCATCGAGCACTACACTAACAATACTATTACTACTACTATTATTAAGTAACCAAATTAAAAGAGATATCAAAGTGTACACTATTTCCTGAAGGTGACATGGCATTTTGCTATCCACTGGCATTTGGTTGGGCTTATAAACCAATTTGCCCAGCACTGAACTTCCACAAGTTTTATAGACTTAATCATGTTATTTGGTTTATAATACATTCCTGAGGCTCCAAGTTTCTCACAAAAAAGTCACCAAAATTTGGTTTTAATGCTTTCCCAGTGTGTGAACACCTGCCAGACTAGGGATTTGTATTGAATTCCTCTATATGAAGGAATAAAATAAACTAATAAACAGATGCAAAAAAGACAAAACTTCTCAGTATATCCATCTCATCAGGATAATGTTGAATCACAAAATGTCCTCTTTGGGCCACAAGACCCTAGTGCATTTTAGAGGTTTTGTCCTAGTCAATGATCTGTCCTTAAGGCTGCCTTCAATGTTTAATTGTTTAGATCTATCAATTTGGATTGTTTATATGGAACACAGAAATTTTGGTTTTTTGGGGTTTTTTTGAAGTTGCAATTCAACTTTGCAGTCTAATGTGTCTTCTATTTTGGGAAATGCAAAATTTCAACTTTTATGTTTTCTGTATTTGAAACTTGAATAGATAGTGACTTATGGAAACCAAGATGAGACTATGGAACCATACTTGTTTGCTCATTATGTGAAGCTAAAAAGGCATTCATTGGTGCTTATTCATTCCTAAAATATCCTATTGTTTTGCACAGGCTCATTATAATTAAAATCTTTTATACTAAGAAAACATTGACTTAGCAGATATCCGAACTGTTTTGATTATAGGAAACAATGCATCTTAAAGAAAAATTATATCTAAATCTATATAAAGTGGTGTGATAGTATATTCAAATGGAGGTTTGAGCTGAAGCACAATAAATAATATATTTTTGAAGTAGACTAATCGACACTATAAGAAATATTTGGGTGGGATTGGCGGTTGAGGGAAACTGCCAGGGGAGGAAGGAGCACACCTCATCAACAAGGGTACTTGCATAATGAGTATTTGTATGCCTAGCCCTGAACTGTACCCCATATCTTTAAAATAAAAAAGAAATATTACAATATATTTTATTTTCTTTATTACAACTCCTGAAACTAAGATGGGTAATGGTTGCAGAATATAAAAGTCACTGTTTCGGTTTCTTTTGCTTTTAGGCATACCAAAATAACAGGTTCTAGTAAATAGAATGAAAGAAAAGCTGGAATTGTATAGCTTCTGGAAAGTGTCCTTAGATGGAGGACACTGTTCCTTTTTCTCTTCTCCCTCCTGGATTTTCAGATTATCTCCCTCTTGAACTCCCCATATAGTCAGAAGGCCCATGTACATTTTGAAGATGTTATACTAGTAACCATTTTCAGATGCAGATGTCAAGCCAGTGAAGGCTATACTGGTGCAGTAGAGAGTGGAAAGTCGCCTTTTGTTTTTTAGTGTTGTTGGTTGTCACCATGTCAGCCAGGTTGGTCTGAACTCTGGTCTGATCTTCCACCTCGGCCTCCCATAGCACTGGGATTATAGGAGTAAGCCAGTTTGCCTCGCCGTAAACCACGATTTAATGTTTCTGGAAGGTTGCAAACATGGTTACTGCATTTTCTTCAAGCTAGACTGTCTTTGGAAATCCTATCCATCTCTGACTCTGTCTTTCTCTGTCTCTTTATGACTCTTTCCTTTTCCATTTCAGATTTCTTTAGATGTGATACACACTGATTATGATTATAATCATTATTCCTTTTACTTTTTCTGAACTTTCCCATATTGTGTGGTTAAAGTAAATGATGTAGAATTTTGAAAACATTTTCCAACAATTCCTGTTGCCATTTTATATCCCAAAAAAGGGTTAATTTATTTCTTGGAAACATGTTTTATAAATTAATTTTAGTGAGTTGATTATCAGCTGTTATTAGCAAAATATATATTAGCTTCAAGATAAACTTAAAGTATTTATATAGTCCTTCTGTTTATTACAAATAAAGCTCAAATTACATATTGAAGATTTCAGCTATGTGGGTCATCAGCTAAGGAAGTGACATAGCTCAAATTTTTAATGATAATGGCTGCCTCTTCTGCCCATGTACATGTTCAGAACTGTGATAAAAATATATACAAATAATAAATGTAGAGTGCAAACTATCTGGCAATTATATATAATTATAAATATATATCATTTATATACAGATGAAATATATTTATTATTAAGAAAAAAGTTTATATTCACTTAAAATATTCTTTACTATACTTACTATAATTTTAAAAACAAAACCAAAGAAACATGTAAATATGGAATAATAAAACTCAGTAAGAAAAATAAGGTAACAAATGAAATAGATGTGGATTTTTTATCTATACATATTATTGCTAGGTTATGATATATAATTGTATATATATAATTGCAATTTTACATATATGTATATAATTTGACTCTTACCACAGGAACACACATCCATTACTCTACAAGTATTGAAACCTCAAACTTCATGTGTACACTGAAGATTGTTACTGAGTAAAAAAGTTAAGAAAGGGACCTCATTTGACAGCCTAGATGTTAGGAGGAGTATTCAGTTTACTCTGATAAAGTAGGTAATTCTAACATATCTCCTAGCAATGCTTTGTAAGGGAAATTTTCGTATGGCTCTATAGAAACCTCTGTGAACCAGCTGTTATATCTTTACAAATCTGCCACCTACTTTTATGAGCTTCATTTGCACTTTATGACTATAATAAAAGGAGAGTAGAAACCATGTGTGTATCCTGTGGTCCCCGAAGCAAGCATCCTTATACAAAAATGTAATGAGATCTTGGGATGTTCTTTCCCTTTAACTGGCTGGTTGCTTTTTTAACTCTTGTCTCTAAATTGCTTCATTGTGAGTAGAATAATAATAGCGTGTATGTGAAGTATGTTGAATGGTTTTTATGATTGTTAATCTAATAAGTGCCAAAACAGTATGTCAGCTTTCAAAATAAAACACATAAATCAAAGAGACCATTAAAATTTCTGATAACCCAAGCTCACCATTTGATAGACACTTTGTAGTAAGTTTAGTTAAATATGTATTTATTGACAGTGTAATATAATTATATGTTTTCAATAATATATTAACATATTAAAAACAAATTTGAGTCAGTAATTTTAAAAGACATATTTTAAATGACACCACCTGTATAAAAATATTGACTTATATGATATAATTATGGATTCATTAATTGGTACTTTCCTTTAATTATATCAATATAGATATTATTTCTTAATTTTAGCCTGTCATAGAGTTATTTACCAAATTATACATTATTATTATGAAGTAAATATAATAAACAATGCCAAGAAAAGTACTAATATGCTAATATGTTCAATAGTCACAATATGCTACTATATATTATTTAAAATAACAAGAAGCTAAATGTATTGGGTTTTAATTCCAAATGTTGGTGTGATTGTTCTAAAAATTTGTTTATATTTTAGGAACAGTTTGACTTAATGACCAATATTTATTTATTTGACTTCTTGAAAACTCACAGTGAAATTTTCTTATATGCTGTTGACCTGAAGAGATGTATAATTTAAATTTTTAACTGTCTTTATCCAAATCAATTGTATTTTTAACCTTATTCTCCTTAACTCTTTCTTTTTTTCTTTTTCAATATTAGCACCATGGTGTTTATTTATCTCTACATGTCTCCATTTTTTAATAAAATAAAATATAAATATAATAACTGATATACAAACAACTCTATAATATCCTAGTCTCCCTTTTTTTCTGATCTACTCTCAGTTTGAAGCATGCGCAATACTTCGACATTATTAAACACCTTTAATAACTTCATACACAGAGAATTCTTGCTTACTTGTTAACACCTTGCCTATACAATGTTTATTTACCTAATTTTATCTTCCATAGATTCAATTAAAACTTAATTTTGACATCACCTTTTTTACTGAGATGATAATGACCTCCTTCTGAGTATAGTATCTTCAGTACATTGAATATTTTTTCTCACTGCTCTTGTCTTTATATTCAGGCCTTCCACATTATTGGATATTTTAATAATGACACACCCCATCTGGTATCATCATATTTGCCAAAAATAGTAAGCATTATTTTAGTCTCTTGCCCATTTCTGTCTATTATTTTTACTTAGAAAATCTGTTCCATCTTAAATCTTTCCCTTTGTCTTATTGATCATTCAGATCTCATCTCCCGCATAAACTATTCCTCAATGTCCAAGGAATAACTAACCCTTCATTTCTCTGAACTGCCACAGCTGTTACCAGTTATGGCATACATCTGGTGTTTTGAATATACTGGATATTTTTGTTAGTGTTGTTGGTTGCTTAAAAAGCATGTCATGCATCCTCAACTAAGTTGAAAACCCTAAAGAAAGCATTGGTTCTTAACCAGAAGTTCACAGCTGTTCCGTGGCTGTTATTCTGAAGATCTGTGAACCTTTTGAAATTATTCATTAGCCAATGAATATATGTACATTTCTATGTACCCTTTTTTGAAAAAAAAAGAAACACTTAAAGTCTTTATCAACTAAACAAAGGCACTCATGCCTAAAATCCATTGAACTAAAAGAATAAGAATCATGGTTTACACTTCTTTGTATTTACATGACACATAAAAATTTAATGTACTTAGTAAATGTTTGTAATTAATTCCCAAACTATAGGTTCTCAGTTGGGACCCCCTGGGGTACTAATGCCTATAAGTGTAGAAAAAGATAGAGCCAGACAAAGACAAATAAAAAAATGAAATTGAGCTCTGAGTAAGCTAAAATCTATACTAGCCTGGTCTCTTTCAGATTATATTATATTTTTAAGAATCTTGTTACACATTTTATTTTCTCATAATATATAAGATAAAAATGCAATTTTTGTAAAATATATGTGTATATTTTGAGGAATAATTATAACGATAATATTTATGTAAATACAGGACAATGAAGATCTAGAAAATTGCTTGCATACCAAAAGCTCCTTGGAAGACCCTCCATACAGAAATGTTCTCTTTTTCTCCTAGAGATTATATTTATCCTAAATCTATATATATGAAATATAAATAAACATTGAGACATGTATAAGCATGAATAGTGAGATTTCTGTTGATAGCAAACTCTTTCATGGGCTAGTCACTTTTCTGAATATTATTTATTGAGTCACAAATTCCATTTTATCCAACTATTTTATCAAGGATGTTGTTTCACAAATAGCCTTTCAGGACAGAGAAGGGCCGAATCCCTCCAAAGCGAAGGGAAAGTGTGTTTATTATCCCATGTAATAAAGATAAAGCCTCCTTCTCAGGCACCTTTGTCCAATAAAAATGATGTTTCCCAAGCCAGCGTTAATGAAACTAAGGCAGGACTAGAGAGCTTATGTGCGCAATAAAATTTTAGATCCTTCAAAGTTTTTTATAAATCCATCCTATAAAGATATGTCTCCACAAACTTTTATGTAATTCAGTATAATTTCAATTGCATAACAAAATATTTGTGTAGGCTGGGCTCGATGGCTCAGCCTGTAATCCCGCACTTTGGGAGGCCGAGGTGAGTGAATTGCCTGAGCCCGCGGGTTCAAGACCTGCCAGGGCAACTTGGCGAGACCTCGCCTCTACAATAAATCAAAAAATTGGCCAGGTGTGGTAGTGCACGCCTGTAATTCCAGCTACTCGGAAGGCTGAGGCGGAAGGATCGCCGGAGCCCAGCAGGTCGAGGCTGCGGTGGCCGGGAGCGGCCACTGCCCTCCAGTCTGGGCAACAGAGTGAGACTCCAACTAAAAAAAAAAAAAAATTAGTGTTGAATTTGACAAATATGTTCATATACAACATGCATATATATGCAAAAGAATCTGGAATAATCAATATATTTCTGAATAAAACTAGATGGAAGAAGATAATCTACAAGATAAGATATATTTTATAAAACTCAGGTAATTAAGACAATATGGAATTGGTGCAGGCATTGGAAAAAATATTGGAACAGAAAAGAAAGCCATAAAATGGATTGGTGCGTAGATGGACTCTTGATAAATGAGATATGTTACGGTAAATAAATAAGGAAAGAACAGACATTTTAATAAATGGGAATAGTGCAGCTTCATATCAGTATAAAAAATGGAATTGTATTCCAGTGACTAATCACTTCCAAGGGTTAATTCCAAGCTCATTAAATACAAAACTGCAAGCCGGGCTCGGTGGCTCAGCCTGTAATCCCGCGCCTTTGGGAGGCTGAGGTGAGTGGAT